>NW_027069802.1:269135-314030 GCF_002906115.3 Quercus suber
TGGCTCGCCACCTATCATGTCCAGCCCTGAGCCTGGTGAGGTACTATTCGCCTACATCGCTGTAGCTCCCTATGCAGTGAGCCTGGTGTTGATACGATCGGATTCTGGCGTGCAAGGCCTGTTTATTACGTAAGCAAGTCGCTGCATGAGGCCGAGATTCGCTACCTGCCTCTGGAGAAGGCTATCCTAGCAGTAGTGCTGGGCACACGGAAGCTACCTCATTACTTCCAAGCCCACACGGTCATTGTTCTCCACAACTCCCACTCAAAACTATACTCAGAAGTGCTGACTATACCGGTCGGATTGCCAAGTGGGGTACAATCCTAGGGGCTTTCGATATAAGTATATGCCCCGCACATCGGTCAAGGGACAGGTTCTCGCAGATCTAGTGGCTGAGTTCACGGAGCCCCAGTTAGAAGAAGTAAAGCCCACTTCGGACATGGATGAAAATCAGTTGGCATGATCTCCCAACAGAATCCCTCCCATTGGAAGTGACGTTGATGGCGCGGCAAACCAAGAGGATCTGGGGTGGGGCTGGTATAATATCCCCCGAGAGAATCACCATCGAGAAGTCATTGAGGCTGGACTTCTCGGCAACGAATAATGAGCGGAGTATGAGGCCCTACTGATGGGAATGACAATGGTCCGTAAAATGGGGGAGGTCCGTGAAATTGTTCTCGGACTCAAGATTGGTAGTAGGTCAAGTACAAGGCGAGTTTGAGGCAAAGGACGAAAGAATGCAGGGATACTTGGGACGTGTTAAACAGCTGCAGTCAGGGTTCGACTTTTTCAGTTTGCTGCACATTCCCAGGAGTGGCAACTCACATGCCGACTCCCTGGCCACGCTCGCCACCTCTTCAGAGCAAGACCTGCCGAGGGTCATCCTCGTCGAGGACTTGCACAGGCCTACAGAGGCGAAGCCAGGACAGTCCAGGTTCACCAGATCAGAGCTGGGCCGTGCTGGTGGACCCTCTAGTCAGATTTCTCAAAGAAGATGTGTTGCCTGAAGACAGGGGAGAAGCTGATAAAATTCGAAGGAAGGCGACTAAGTTCTGGTTGTCCGAGGACCAGAAACTGTACAGACGCTCCTACTCGGGCCATACTTGTTATGCATGCATCCCGAGGAAACTGAGACATTGCTAGAAGAGCTGCACGAAGGAATCTGTGGTAGCCACACTGGAGGCAGGTCCTTGGCTCACCGAGCCCTCACCCAAGGCTATTGGTGGCCTAACATGCAAAAGGAGGCACGTGAATACGTTAAAAAATGCGATCAATGTCAGCGCTTCGCTCCTAACATTCACCAGCCAGGGGAAACCTTAATCCGCTATCTAGCCCATGGCCTTTCGCCCAATGGGGCTTGGATATCGTGGGACCCTTCCCCAAAGCTGTAGGAAACAAGAAGTACCTCCTGGTCGGAACTGACTATTTCACCAAGTGGGTCGAGGCTGAGCCCTTAGCCAATATCAGGGACGTTGATGTGCAAAAGTTCGTGTGGAAAATATTGTCACCCGGTTGGGGTTCCTCACACTCTCATCTCAGACAACGGCTTGCAGTTTGATAGCAGGTCATTCAGGAACTACTGCAGTGAGCTGGGAATCACGAATAGATACTCCACTCCAGCCTATCCCCAGGGTAATGGGCAGGCAGAAGCCGTCAACAAGGTCATACTGAATGGCTTAAAGAAGAGATTAGATGATGCGAAGGGCAAGTGGGTGGACGAACTCCCGCACGTACTATGGGCTTACAGGACTACGCCCCGTAGGTCTACTGGGGAGACCCTTTCTCAATGACTTATGGGGCTGAAGCTGTCATTCCTTTGGAGACTGGGTTCCCAACGATGAAAACAAGTTCATTCAGCCCGGCCGATAACGATGAGCAACTACAGAGGGGTTTAGACTTGATTGAGGAAAGGAGGGAGAATGCAATGGTTCGACTGGCACATTATCAACAAAAACTCAGGCAAGGCTATGATGCTAACGTAAAGCTAAGGCCACTAGAGCCTGGTGATCTAGTGTTAAGGAAAGTTGTAGGCACCGCAAAGAACCCGGCTTGGGGAAACTTGGGCCAATTGGGAAGGACCATATCGTATCACCTCGGGAGCAGGCATTGGAGCATATTTCTTAGAAGACCTAGACGGTCATGTAATACCGCCCCATGGAATGTAAATAACCTCAAGAGGTACTTTTATTGACCAAAAATCTTCTTCAACCGGTACGTGTGACATTCTCTGCGTAAAATATTCATTCTATAGTGTTTAAACTTAAACCCAGTCATGCCTGTAGTCCTCGGACCAGATGACTTGGGTTAGTTAGCACTCAGTTACAATTCTATAGTGTTTAAACTTAAACCAGTCATGCCTGTAGTCCTCGGACCAGATGACTTGGGTTAGTTAGCACTCAGTTACAATTCTATAGTGTTTAAACTTAAACCCAGTCATGCCTGTAGTCCTCGGACCAGATGACTTGGGTTAGTTAGCACTCAGTTACAATTCTATAGTGTTTAAACTTAAACCCAGTCATGCCTGTAGTCCTCGGACCAGATGACTTGGGTTAGTTAGCACTCAGTTACAATTCTATAGTGTTTAAACTTAAACCCAGTCATGCCTGTAGTCCTCGGACCAGATGACTTGGGTTAGTTAGCACTCAGTTACAATTCTATAGTGTTTAAACTTAAACCCAGTCATGCCTGTAGTCCTCGGACCAGATGAATTGGGTTAGTTAGCACTCAGTTACAATTCTATAGTGTTTAAACTTAAACCCAGTCATGCCTGTAGTCCTCGGACCAGATGACTTGGGTTAGTTAGCACTCAGTTACAATTCTATAGTGTTTAAACTTAAACCCAGTCATGCCTGTAGTCCTCGGACCAGATGACTTGGGTTAGTAGCACTCAGTTACAATTCTATAGTGTTTAAACTTAAACCCAGTCATGCCTGTAGTCCTCGGACCAGATGACTTGGGTTAGTTAGCACTCAGTTACAATTCTATAGTGTTTAAACTTAAACCCAATCATGCCTGTAGTCCTCGGACCAGATGACTTGGGTTAGTTAGCACTTGGTTACGGTTCTATGGTGTTTAAACTTAAATCCTATCATGCCTGTAGTCCTCGGACCAGATGATTAGGGTTAGTTAGCACTCAAATACATTCGAAACCCATGATCCTTGAATCAATCGACAGGTTAGTCAATACACCCCCCACGCAGCTGCCTTCCCTGGGGTTTTTAATTGTTGCAATTCCTTATTGCGTTTAAATTGATTCTAATTTACATATATCTTCCTTCGTTATGTTTTAGTCCGAAACCGAGGGGTAACGACTTATGTTTTACTTGGGAAGACATACAAAACTCGCGTATGCACTTATTCTAATCATTGCTCATCAATAACTCTTATTCGGCTGTCCTTTTCAATTTTAGTTTTTATTATTCACATTACCGGTACGATGCATCAGTCAAAATTATTCACATTTTTTGTGTCACAATTGCAATGAATGATTGTATGTACGGCAATAATAGATAATAAAGCGAGTATCGAGGACACCAAAGATAAAAAGGGGGGCCACTTCATTCAAGAAAGAAACAGTACTTAAATTAGTAAAAAAGAAAGGAAAAACTACGATCTCTTAAGCAGAGAACAAAAATGCAAAGGCAAAATGAAAACCCTATATTTCTATTCTTTTGCGGGAGGAAGCACGGGGTCAGCAGCTTGGCTTGTCCGAGCAGTGGCTCTAGGAGGCTTTTCCTTGGGCTCAGAGGGAACTTTCTCTTCGCCAGAACTTGGCCTCTTCCTTTGGCTGCATCAACTGGCTGATCTTTGGCGCCTGGTTGACCAGTTTCTTTACTTGCACCAAGGGTGGACGGAGGAGCCTGGCTGGTCTGGCTTGGCCGAGAAGCCTCGAGAGGCGGGGGAGCCGAGGAATCGTCACTGGGTTCTCTTGGATATCTGGATCGTAGTAGACACTCCCAGGTAACCTCAGGGGAGAGTCCGAGGCCACTCCAGCTGCGTCCAAGGCCTTTGCCCAAGTTTTGTCGCAGTACTCGCGACAAACTGTGGCAAACTGCTCGGTGAGCTGCTGTGCTGTCTCATCTGCCCCCAGCTGGTACGCTGCCTTCTTCTCGGTTTCAATTGACTCCTTGGCCAATTGAACTTTTGCTCAGCTGCTTTGGCGTTCCCTCTAGCCTTCTGCAGCTCGCCCTGAGGCCTTTTACCAGCTCCCGTTCGGTCGCTAAATTGACCTCTGTGGCATTCAGCTGTTTTCGCTGCTCCTCGGCTTGTTTTTCAGCGTTTTTAAGCCCAGCATCGAGGCTCTTTTTCTGGGAGATCGCCTCCTTGAGCTCCTCGGACATCTGAGAATGCTCCTCTTTCAGCCTTCCAAGGGATGCCTCCGCCTCAAGCCGGGACTGGGTTGCTGCTTGGGCCTTGACCCAGGAGTCCTTGTTCAAACCCTCAGCCACGTAGACTTGCTGAGTAACCTGCATGACAACACTTTCGATGTGAAGAAAAGAAACAAAGCCAACCAGGTATAAGACTTAAACTCATAAGTTGTGCACTTACCATGGCTAAGTCCCTCTTAAGGGACATGAAGAGCTCCTGCGCATTGAAGCGCCTGTAAGACTCCATGTCATGGGGGAGGAGGAGTGGTTGCTGCAGGGCTTCGGCGACGTAGCCTGCCCTCCCTCCGTCATAATTCCTGAGGGAGGTATCCCACAGGATTGGGGCCCATCCAGCTCCAGTTTGGGGACCAGATTCGCGGTCCTCCCCTCGGCGGACATCGGCCACGAAAGCCTCTTCTCGGCTTTCGGTAGACGGGGCTCTATATGCTCGGTTGTCCACCACCTTCTGCTGCTTAGCCCCTTTGTCTGGCGGCGCTTGTTTTTCTCCGACCTCAGAGTGGGGTCTCTTCTTCTTCAAGTCTGGATTGGGCTTTAGACTTGGGTCAGGAACCTGCGTAGACACTGGAGGCAGCGTCACTACTGTTGACGTTCCAGCACCTTTCGGCTCGGGCTTTTTCCCCCTGCCCTTCATCAAACTCCTCAGGTCCATATTGTCGTCCGAGGAGGCTTCAGAGAGTGTAGCTAAGAGGTTAAGGCGAATGCCTGAGTGCCTGTCAGTATCCTCCTCGGCGTCTGAAACCTCTATCACTCGAACGTCTCCTGAACCCTCCCCTCAAACTGGAATCTATCTATCTGCTCCTCTAGCGAGGAGGTGGAAGAGCCAACCCCTTCGCCTTCAGCCGCCTGTACGAGAGGGACTTGCTGGAGTGGTTGGACGAGAGGGGGTATAGCTTGAGGGCGTGGATGTGGTACGTGGCCCTAAATGCTTCTAATCGCTCAGGGTATCCACCATGTACTCGAGTTTTCCCATGGTGCTTAGTTGAAACTGTTGGCCGAAGAGAAAATTAAGAGGTGTGGTAAACGATGACTCACCGGGACTAAATCGGAGAGAAGATTTCAGGCTTGTAGGAGGGTTCTTGATGGCTCTGAGGAAGCCTGAAAGCAGCGATTGGGAGTTCTGGACGGAGCGGTGCGTCTGTTCTCTCTGGAGCGTCTGAAGACTCACGAAGTGAAGAAGAAATAATGTCCTCTGAAGCTTTATACGGGGTCAAACGAAGGGTCAGGAGCACTCCCGCTCAAATTTCGAAGAAAGACCGCAGCCGTTAGATCATTCAGTCACCGTTGGATATGAAGGACAAAGCGCCACTTGGTGCAATTAATGCAGCGCCTGGGGAATAAGGAAACCGCAGCGGCATTAATGAAGCGACAGCTCCTACGCTTATGCACGTGCCAGTTAAATTTATTGCTTTCTATAACATCAAGTCAGGGTACAAATGATATATATATATATATTTTTATATATAGTGTAATGAGATTATTTGATGATAAGTTATGTGGGGGAGAAAAACCCAGCCCAACTTATTGGGCCCAAGGCCCTGAATGAGGAACACTCTTCATCCGAGGAGATGGGGCTTTCAGTCGGATGCCCACGCCAATGGGGGATGCCTGGAGATGAACACGTATTCCATCCGAGGAGATGCTCATATGTCCGAGTAGTCATGAGCCCTCGGATCCGAAGAGGTTTGATCAAGCACGAGTATGGGAGGTTCAAGTGATCTATTTGACAAGTGTCAAGAGGGAGAGGAACCTCGGACACACATAAAGATAACGGCAACGGAGAAATATCAAGGAGGCATACTTCAACCACCACATTTAATGCACTGTACCTACCTTTCTGGCCGCATTTATGTGGACAGGACACCTGAACAGCGCTTTCTCAGCTACCGCCACTCACATAAGGCTAAAGGTGGGATGATGGGACATGTACTCAAGTGGGAGCCGGATGATGAACAAGTGGACGTAGGAGATGTAAGAAGGTAATGCTATATAAGGGAAGGGTACCCCTGATAGAAGGGGGAGGGAAAAGAGGAGAGAGAAAGGAGATATTAGATGATTGTAGCTCCAGAAATAGTAACCTTTGATTATCAATGAAAAACATCTCTTCGGACAGAATACTCATATTAGTCCGAGAGCACCTTAATTCAACTTCTCGCATTGGTGTTGTTGTTTAATACTGTTATTTTCATTATTTGCCTAGCCCTTTATATATGTAGAGAGAGAGAGAGAGAGAGAGAGAGAGAGAGAGAGAGAGAGAGAGAGAGAGAGAGAGAGAGAGAACAAAAGCAAACCAAAACAAACTCAAAATCCGAATTACTTGGATCTCTTCTCTTATTCCTATCTAATTATTAACATGTTTAAGCTCAAAGCTAGGTGAAAGCGGAATGAGAATAAAAAGAAATACTTGTTGGAGAATATAGAAGCGTTTAGTTTAAAGAGCAAGAAAAGAAAGAGGGAAAATGGAGGAAGAGAGTAATTATTTAGTATTCTAAATGTAAAACAAAATAATATTGGATGATATTAATTTAATTAAAAAAATTTACCTCCAAACTAGTCGGAGAAAATTTATCCAACTTATTATATATAATTATGTACTGATTAATGAAATCATTCATTTGTACTTTTAGTCACATATCCTACTTAATGAATTATGTAATTTGTTTAAATATACTGATTAATGAAATTATTTATTTGTACTTTTAGTCACATATCCTACTTAATGAATTATATAACTTGTTTAAATATTTAAATAATACACGTAGATAATTTTATGAATAATCATGAAGAGGATTTTGTAACTTATAGTGACATTTATTATTTGAAAGAGAAGAAGAGCAACGAGTAACTTGTTATTATATTTTGAGATTAACTATTTTTTTTTAAATAAAGAAAAAGATAAGGAAAAAATTGGTAAAGTCAAGACCCAAAGAGTCGGAGAAAATCACTAGGTTAAAATAACAGCATGCCCACTGCTTTCTCACTTTTTCTCTGAACACTTTAATAATAGTATTAATTAATAATTTACCCATGTGTTTTTCCTGAGTTAATTTTACCCATCATATTCTCTCTCATGGATCTTTTCACTGTTTGACTTTGAACAGTAAACCCCACCCACCCAGCCGTTTGAACCGGTTACTCCTCATATAACTTTTTTTTAACCCAAGCTACTCAAACTGTCCCCCAAAACTATGTTAATTACCTTCCAATCCGTGTAATTAATATTAATTTTATTTTGTTTATAAAAAAAAATGTTAATTTTATTGTGTAAGTAAATAATTAAAAAAAAAAACTGAATTAGAAGAAGAATTTTTTTTTTTTTTTACTGTGACACTGCATATGACTGTACAAGTCAATGAATCCACAGCCCATGGTATGATCAATTTGTGGGCTGACAATTTGATCATTTTGGACTTTGGATTTCAATCATTACATCAAATACTGCTACATTCTAATTGTTGTGTTACGTGTTTTGACCAAAAAAGGAAATCACAAAAATTGTGTTACTTTTTTTTTTTTTTTTTTAAATGTGAGTTTCGACTTATATCGTTTATTTTTAATAATAATTCTTTATTATCAAATCAAAATACTAATTAATTTTTAACGTAAACAGTAATTAAATTTCAGATCTTCTATTAAAAAATTGTGTTACTGCATACATAAATTCTTTTGTCTTACTTTTTTTGCAAATTGAAATTTTTTTTTTTTTAATTTTTGGTTGGGTAAGTTGAAGGAGCTAAGGTAATTATTACCATATGATGAAGAAACGTAATGTTTACACTCCTTCATGTTTATCAGGTTGCCTATTAATAAGATTACATAGGAGCAAAATAGGACCATGTGGGTCCCCTTTGCTGCAAGAAAAAAGCAGAGACAAATGGGCCTTACGGCGCAAGTGGCCTTGTCATGTAATGATGGTAATGTACCTCAATTATTATAAAAGTAATCTCATGGATATGTCTTTGTCAAATACGGAGCATATAGAGTATAATAAACAAAGTTTGCATCTTCAACCTCGGTACTATTAAGACATTCAATGGATTTTAATTACTTTAACTTATAAAATCTATCTTTTGTGTTTTTTTCAAGGATAAAGTCTTTTGTAATTGGCAATTTTCATGCTTAAGGGGGGAAATTATTCAAGGTATATTGGAATTATCTTTTAAAAAATATTTTTCATCCTTAAATAATGGATCTATAACTAAATTCGGTTTATACTAACATTTTCTGATAAACACAATCATTTTATCCAGAGTTTTGTAATTTAACTGCTAACGAAAAATTCAAAGTCTTCGTCTCCCAATTATTGATAAAAAAAAAATTCATTATAATTAAACTAAACCTAAGTCATAAATTCAAACAGTATGATATTTCAAAAATAAAAGATTGTTGGACTTATCCACCCAACAAAAGTACAAACAAAGTTTTGTTGATTACATTATTAAAAGAAAAATTCTAGTACTAACATTAAATTAAGTTATGTATGGGTGCAAAGGTAACATTAAATTAAGTTGTGTATGGGTGCAAAGGTTTATGTCATGGTCCTCAATCCACACCACCTTGAAATAAGAGGCTGTGCAAATCTCGAGGCAGATCCAAGGGTGCAAATTGGAAGTAGGACCACTTCCCTTGAAAGACAAAAAAAAATCCACATATGTGCCACTCATGGGATACATTTTGACGACATGTAGAGTTGAAGAACTAAATTTTGCACATTGTTATTTCCGAATTATTATTTTTTTTATTAATTCATTTAAAAAAAATATTATAAAAATTTATAATGAGTTTTTGTAACTTTTTTAAAAGTATTTTATTAATGTGTGTCTTAAGGGCACACAATAATAAATTAATTTTAGAAAAAATTCATCGGAAATTAAAACAATTATTTCAATTCCCAATAAAATTTTTTCTAAAAATGGATTTGTTAACATGTGCTTTAAGGGCATACATTAACCGGTCCCTTTTAAAAAAAATAGATTTTTGTAATTTTTTTTTTAAAATGGGTTTTTGTAAGTAAGGGTGTTTGTGTAATTCACATGGTCCATGCAGTTATGATCACTTTCGTAAATTTAGCAAAGAATATAGCCTTAATTATCTGGGTTAGTAAAACCAAGCTGTAAATTTAAAATGGTCAAAGAAATTTTTTTATATACTCAAAAGACCGTGTGTTTAGTCTAGTAATTGTATAGTAAGTAAGTGAGAAATTTTTGAAAAAAAATAATTTGTGGGATTTATTTATTTATTTTTCCTTTTTTTTTTTTTGTATATATATATTTTGTATGCTATTTAAAACCATCATTTCTGGCAGTTTGCCCTTGGGCTTTAGGATAACCATGATGCCTCTTTTCTTTCTGGATAATGAAGGCTTGAGAGAGTTGTAGAGAGAGAAAGAGAGAATGTTAGAAAGAGAGAGTTTAAACTCGGAGTTTGAAGAAGCTTCTTTCTCTGTTGGTTCTCAGTTCTGACTACTTTTTGCACTGTATGAGACTACATAGATTTGTTGGGTATGTTTCATCTGTGTTATGTGTGAGTTCCTACATCCTAGTCAGTGTTTTGCAGTGTCATTTTCTGTACATGGTTTGCTTGAATGAGAGTTTTACACTTATTATTATAGTTTTTGCTTGATATATGTTGTAGTATATGGCCTAGCCTAATGGCTGAAAAGAGGGTTTTTTTTTTTTTAATTAATTTGTTTTCCTGGTTTACTGTCACGATAAGTATGAGTTTTGGATTTGTTTCAAGTGAGAAAATATTGGTTTTTGAATTTGGAAACAATTCAAACTGTTAGTATTTAAATTTCAAAAAGGTTTTCTTTTAGTGTAAACGATAGAAGTCGTAACATAATAAGAATCTTTATGAGTGTTATGAATGATTCTTTTATTTGGCCTTGGAAATGTTTTAGGAAAAAAGAAACAGAGGTACTATGTTTTGCTTTTAATATTACTTACACAAAAAAGAAAATTTGTAATTTTAAATATATATTTTTTAGTTTTGTGATTTTTTTCCTCTAAATCTGTACTGATTTCTCATGAGGGAAAAGGTATTTGTGTTTACGATTTATTTTGTTGTGTTCGATTTATTTGGAAGTTTTCTTGAACAAATCATTTTTCTTTTTCCAGATTTGATGGTATTTTCTATTTCTGGGTTTTATGGTGTTTTTGGCAATCTTTACAGCTCTTTTTGGAGTGGAATATATTGCCTTATATGGATATATGACTCTGAGATTTTTTTTTTTTTTTTTCTCGTTGTGTTTTCAGATCTTTTGTATTCATTTGCAGTGAGTAGATAAATAAATGATGGATTTTTCGGAGTTTGCAAAAATTGTGTTCAGTAAAATCCAGAAACTAGAGCCGGAAAACGCTACAAAGATTATAGGTTATGTTCTTTTTCAAGACCATAGTGAAGAAGAAATGGTTAGGTTGGCTTTGGGTCCGGACCACTTGATTCATGAAGTGATTTTCAAAGCCAAAACTGAACTGCAACTAATAGCTACTAGCAAGTCAGTACCATCCCCAATCTCACCACTCATGAACCCAGTTTTCACTCCTTACTCACCTGTTCCTTCTAGGTCCTTTTCATCACCAACAGCTTTTCGAGTTCCAACTGCCTATTGGGATCCTCCGCTAGCAAGCAAGCATAATTCTGATTTCAGTTTATCAGCTTGCTCGGATTCTATTGCTGAACTCCAAAACCAAACTCAGTTTTTGAGTTTAGAAGATCAAATAGAGCCTACCAATTCTGGACTTGCGGGTTTTTCAAATGATTACTTTTACCCGGATGCTGCAATGGGCAACTTAAGTGCTAGAACAACTAGACGAATTTCAAACCTGCCCGAATTTCCAGTTAAGGTTTGTCACTACTTCAATAAGGGATTTTGTAAGCATGGAAGTAGCTGTAGGTATTTCCATGGACAAGTCATGCCTGAGAGCTTCTCTCAGATGTATGGAAATGATGGCATTAATGACGATCATCTTTTCTCACCCGGGTCACTTGAGAAGCTTGAATTGGAAATTGTTGAGATTCTAAAATCTAGAAGAGGGAATCCTGTTTCCATTGCTTCTCTGCCTATGATATATTATGAGAAATATGGAAAAGTTCTTCAGGCAGATGGATACCTCACTGAGAGCCAGAGACATGGTAAAGCTGGTTATAGTTTGACAAAGCTTCTTGCTCGATTGAAAAGTATTCGGCTGATTGACAGGTGAGTGCAACTCCAGGTGCTTATCTAGTAAATAAGTAGTCTTTCATATATGAGTATCTGACTGGTACATTTTATGATTGAATTACAGGCCTCATGGGCAGCATGCTGTAATTTTGGCAGAAGACGCTTCAAAATACTTGGACAATCGGAATGATAAAAGTGACCCTGGTCCAATTGTCAGTGGGTCACGACAGATATATCTAACATTTCCAGCTGAAAGCACTTTCACTGAAGACGATGTCTCTGACTACTTCAAGTAAATTTATCTTGAAACTCTTGTTGGTAGAAAGTTGCAGGCTTCTTTGTATGTAACTATTTTGACTGTATTCCTTATTGTAGCACCTATGGTCCAGTTGAAGATGTGAGGATTCCCTGCCAACAGAAACGGATGTTCGGGTTTGTAACCTTTGCTAGTGCAGATACAGTGAAAATGATTTTGACCAAAGGAAACCCGCATTTCGTTTGTGGGGCTCGTGTTCTTGTGAAACCTTACAGGGAGAAATCAAGGCTTAGTGAGAGGTAGAATTTGTTATTTGTTCTTATTTATTTACACTTTCAAATTTCAAAAATCTGTCTTTGGTAAAGCTTGATAGGTTGATAGATTTGCACATTCTATAACAAATTTGTGAGCTTTAAATGGAACTGAGAATCTTACAATAGAGGGGTTGTGTAGACAAGGCTAAGCTTATTTATTTCTGTTAATGTTCAATATCTAATTTAAGTTAATTTAGGTTTATGTTCAAAATTTGCTTGATTTTCTTAATTAGCATGTATTAGCAAACTATGTGCTTTTGTTGCCATTTTTTTTCTTTGGCAGAAAAGATTTATCCTTTACAGTTTCAATATAGCGCCTCCTCTATCACCTTGTTCATGTGAATTTTTATGTTCCAGCAGGAGGTACTCAGACAGAATTGATCCTCATATGTACTACTCTACACACTATGTTGAAATGGATTCTGAGCTTCACTCAAGTGAGTAGGATCTGTCATATTTAACTTATTCATTCCTAGAAAGGTCTTATTGTTTATAATTAACAGTCTAGCTCTGCATTAATACTGTACTTGCAGACATGGACTTTTTCTTTCTTACCAATCAATGCTTATTCTGTATTTAATATTTTTCTGATTTTCCCTTGCTTATCATTCGGTTGCTCTCCTGTGTAAAAAATCTATAATATTTATTAAATATTTTGAACTGTCTAATGAATGGTTCTTTTCTAGTGCCAAATGAATTTGAGAATTCTAGGTTGCTGAGGAAGCAGCTTATTGAGCAAGAACATGCCTTTGAACTAGAGAGGAGGCACCTTGCAGAGCTGCAGTTGGCACGTAAGCCTCCAGCCAGTCAGCCACACTTTGGCTACTCCATGGATGGATTGAAAGTGTCTAATGGTATATTGTTTTATTAATTTGATTGCTTCTCCTTGTAGTATCTTGATTTTCATAATATGTTTTGCTTTTTTTTTTCTTTTTCTTTTTTTTTTCTACATTTTGATTTTGATTCTCCTTATGTTATTTCTTTTTCGCATTCTAATTATTTCAAATCACAGTTCATGCAGATCCTTTCAATTTTCCATCTGCAGAAAGATTCAATTATCTGTTGGATGTTCTGAACGGCAGCTCCACTGGTGATGATAGTACACCTGGGCATACTGACACCTACACCGATTCGGAGAGGTATGAACTCACTTCTTGCAGAGACTCCCTGTTTGCACAAGACATTAAGTCTTTCTATCATTTCTTTTGTCCTACTTTGATCATTGTCGATTATCACTGCTTTAAATTTTTTCATATTAAAACAGATCTTAGTGTCCATGTTACATTTCTAGTAATCTTTTGTTAGTTTTTCTGCATTTTGAGCTTAGCATCATCTACTGCCTCTAAAGCTTTTTGGCCAAACTTTTGTTTTATAAAACCGTAACTGGCCTCAACTCTGATTGACTTTTAGTAGGCCTTTGAAAGCACAGCACCAAAATTTATATATAGTTTGCTATACATCTTATGTTGAAGTACATAAAGCAGCTAAGCATTGTTTTTTTGGCTGTTATCATTTTATGGCTTTTCTGAGTGAGGTTTTCTGTTCTTTTCTTTTCTTTAATCCAGCAATCAAGTTCTTAATCTCCCTGAAAGCCCATTTGCGTCTCCAATAGCAAGCGGCATTTCTACAGTCATATAGATTCAGCAACACATAGAAGATTATAGAGATAGAGTACTGGTTTAAAGGCAACATCTTTGGTTTGATACATAACAGTCCTTTTTCCCTTTTTCGTCAAACAATCAGTACATACTGGCTAACGAAGAAACATCGGAAGAATTTCCACCCTTTACTTTGGGTTGAAGGAGTTAGAAAAGAAGAATATGATACATAGAAGTACATGTAAGAAGGTTCTACAGTTTGTTATTCTCAATCACAGAAAGAAGGCAAGAGGTTTAAATTTTTAGCAGAGGATGTAAGTATAGTCTTTAGTGGATGAAAAAGACCAAAATATATGCAGTGTTGAGAGAGTTTGAAATATGTTTAGAATTTCTGAACATAGAGCAATAGATGAAATAATTATAAACAAAAGGTTTAGCAGCAGTTTATACCAGTATATCTAGTATTTTTGCTAGTATTAGTATATTGTATCTCTTTTAAGATAGCAGCAAGAATGCCCGCTATCTTCTCTAAATTTGTCTTCTAGTTTCATCATGTGGTGGATTTGGTAGTACTTTTAAATCATAGCCTAGCCTTTTTAATTTTTAATTTTTTTTTTCTTTCATAACCACTTTTCTGGTTTTGATTTTGCATGACATCCTTGTAGCAAAACTAAGTGCTAAGAGTATAGCCCCACCATTAGTTGTTTGTTAGTTTGTCTTTTCAATTATCTGACTAGTCTTTGTAGTGCTTGATTTCGGTGTTTCTTCATCCACTCATTCATTTGTTTTCTACGTATGTGTATGTATGGTCTTATCCACTGTCCACATTAATATGAGATGTGGGGCATGGTGTTTTATGCATTTGATTCAGGTCTGTCCATGCTCACTTTTAAGAGGACAATAAAAATGGTTGCTTGCAGTTCATCATCCTAAAAATGAAGGTTAAATTGTATATTCTTAATCCTCAATCTTTGTCTTGTGTCAACGTCCTTTTTATACTTTAAAGGATAAAACTTACATGCAATATCTTATGTTCTTCAATTAAATTCAATCACATAATTGTCTTTAAGTTACAATACCTAAGAATTGTACTAAGTTTTATCCTACTTTGAAATGTAATAAATAGAAAAATGTTGATGTAGGAAATGAAGTTCATAAAATTGAGGCCACTTTAATGCTGTAGAGTATGAAGTAGCATGAATTTCGTTTATTTTGTCAACATTTTTCTTTTATTAGATAATGATAATGAACTTTTTTAAAACAATTTTGAAAGAGAGAAACATTCTAAAGAATAAAAATAGTTTTAAAACATATAAAAAATATTGTAAGATTGATAACTAAATATGCAATTTAACCAAAAATTAACCATTTGTTGATGACTTCCAACTTTCTAGAAGTTTGAGCAAGCAATTGGGCCTTTAAATTGATGAGAGTTCAAGCCCATTGACTTGAGTCGACTCACTCAACTCTGTATGCTCTAGGACTTGAGCTACTTCTCTCTCTAGCATATTTTCAATTGGGGGAGGCATGTGGACCCCTTTAATGAATTGACATCAACTTACCAAGAAATGCAATGATTCATTAGAAGTGACATCTAAACAGTATATAGATTTTGCCATATATGATAGCAAATTTTACAATGTCTCATGATAAGGCAGAATAATCTGGCCACAAAATGACATAAAAAATGAATAATTGGAGGAACTTTGATTATAGAAAAATAAAGTTAATATCAGCAAGTAATTTTAAAGTACCTCTATTCAACAAGCCTGCATCGCTTCAACAAATCAACTGTCCCATCCATTTGCTCTCTCTGTGTATAATAATTTTTGAAATTGACACCACCAAATTGATGGGTCCCTTGAACTATATAATATCTGCTTAGCTATATGGACTTGATTGGATGACTGGCTTTTCAGCCACAGAGAGCATAAATGCCCGCAAATTTCGTAAAAAAAAAAGGTTGGTGATAGAGCAGGTGAGAGAGACTTTGCAACCAACTGCATTATGTAGAACTAGAAGAAGACTTTACTCCAAATATGGTAGCTTTCTATAGAGCTCTATCAGCATAGATATTATTATCTTCCTATTTGTTGGGACAGCATTAAGTGATGGTTTTTAGTGACCCACAACTACAAAGTCTTTTTGGTCTCCGGAAGGCAGGTGAATTAAAGTGAATTTACGCCCTTTCAAATTTCAACTACCCATTGGCCTGCTTTTCTTCTAGCCCAAAAAACAAAACTGCTATTTTGACCTTTAATTGTACTTAGTATCATATGCATGTAGTACTAAATTTGCATATTCTTTCACTTCCTCCATCTTATAGCATTCACATTGGGTAAAATCTAATAAAACTCTTTAAAAAAAATGAACATTGCATGTAACTGGTCACCCAAAACTCATAAAACACTCTTCCATCAGCACATGCATATTATTGTAGAAAATGCATATCTGCTGCGATAATATCTAAACATGAAGAATACGGTAGCATCCTTCATTTTTAGTTTTTGATTATTTAATTGATGTGCTTTCATTCTCTCTCCTGGATACAGACATTGGTGCTTTTGTTTTTGTTTTTAAAATATATTGTTTTAGTGGGATGAATTGGAAAAAAAAAGAAGAAGAATGAAATGTGGGGTATGTTGTTAAAATGATAATGTAAAATAGATAAAGTGTGTTCTAGTGATGCAAAAATGCATATATTTCAAAAGAAGTCAATGTGGGTGCTCTTATATAATCCTCATCAGGAGCTTCATATCATTTTTTTTAAAGGCAAAATTGACTATTCACACACAAAAATCAATCTATATCCCACTAGCTACCAAATTAGACTATTCACACACAAAGAAGGGCCATACCCCATTGTCCATAGATCCTGTCCTATATTCATGAAATTTAATTATATCTTGACAGTTTTGGTGCTTTTTAAAGTGCATACAAGTTTTGTCAATGAGACGCACCATTGAGAAGTAATTCACAAGATTCTTTCAAGAGTGCTACTTGACTTGGAGGTGATTTGCCTAAAACTCTATAGCAAATTCAATCGAGTGGGGGGCAAATATCAAAGATATCGAATTTATTTATGCCTCTATGCCTAATTTTATTTTCTATATTTTTTCATTGGTTTCCCCCCAATTCTCGATAATATGGTCGAATAATGTTTCACAGTCAAGAGAAAGAGGATGAAGATGAACAAGGTTTTGTCAGATGGAGAATGCACTGTGCAAGAGGTCATCTTGGGTGATTGAAAGAGTAGGTACAAGGTCACAACAACGATGGAAGTTGGTGGTGGTAATGTGTGGCGGTCAACCGCCTTCGGTGACATTGAGGCACTCATGGGCTTTAGGGGAAAATGGGCCTTCAAAAATTTTTTTATTATAAAATATTAGGGCAAACACTGAATGAGGATTACGACAAGAATTTAAACTTTTATTACTAGTAATAAAGTATGCTGTAATGTAATAACTAAACCTATTCATTAGTTTGATATGAAACTTAACATTTATTTTAGAAAATATTTTACTCATACAATTATATTTGCATAAAAAATTTTATTTTTAAATTTAAAAGAGATATGTGTTATTTTTTATAATTTTTTATTTTTATAATTGTTAGATGTATATGAAAAGTTTGTTTATTTGAAAAAATATTAAGTTTTGAAATTATTATACGTACTAAGAAATAGCTAACACAACCTTTTAAAAATGAATAGTTATTCCTCATTTTGAAGAATAACTATTCATAAAGAATGACTATTTTTTGTAATAAAAATATAACCAAACTAAAGAATAACTAAACTATAAGAATAACTATTACATTACAGTATCTATTACAATTTACCAAACACACTCTTAGTATTATGTATTACTAATTTTAGCAATTTTTGTTCTATAAAATTACACTTTGTCTTTCTTAACAATTATTAATTCTTTTAAGAGTAATGTTATAGACACAAACTTTTTTACAAAAATATTACAAACTATTGAGGTAGCAATTTTTTACTAATTCGTATTTGGACCCACTGTGGGGCCAGGAAATCGTACAGCCACGGCCCACTCCAAGCCAGGCCCGAATGGCCCAATCCGAGGAAGGATGACTACCCAAGGCCAACTTGGGGAGCAAACTCTTCTTTGGATCCATGCCGAGGATCCCCTCGTCCTCGGCGTACTAAGGATAACCGTAGGGGAGGGGGGACAGACCCAGAGCAAGTTGTCACCTCAGCATTTAATACGTTCACCTAACCCTTCTGGCCGCATTAATGGGGATGCAACCCCCAAGCAGGGCTACATCGATCACGGTGAACCACTTGAGCACGGATACGACCTCTGATGGGACAGGCAGCCAGAGGAGAGGCCAATGAACGATCAACAGAAGGAGGAAGAGAGTAATATATAAGGGAGACAAGCAAAATGTAGATGGAGGCTTTTTGGTTGGAGGGTTTTTTTTTTTTTTTGGGAGGGAAAGGAGGAAAAAAGCCTCCTCGGCCATGGGCCGAGGAGCATTCCTTAGTTGTAAATTGTTCCAAGTATTTCTTCAATAAAAGGAAAAGATGTTCATGCTTCTTAGACGCCGGTCAGCGCCTAAACCTTCAACCCACTCTCTACAAATTCATTGTTCTGAGTTTGTTGGGCCTATAACCAATCTCTTTTGGGCTTAAGCTACAAAAACAGACCCTACAATTGGCGCCGTCTGTGGGAAGGATTAGCGCGCCGGCTGGCGCAACAGGCGACAGTTCTAAATAATCGTTCTATGAAAGATTGGTGGTGTTGCCAAAAAAAAAAAAAGGAACACTACAGAAAGATAAAAGTAGCTTGATATTATTTCATAAAAAAGAAAGTTACAGATTACAATCAGAGGCTCAGGCAGACGTGCTTTACGACTATTCCTACCAGCTAGTTCTACAATCAGAGGCCCAGGTGGACCCGCCCTAAAACTAGCTAGAGGGAAGTGTCAACCCGTGCTTTTATTGGCATCAAGAGAATGGGAGAACTTGACAATAAAAGCAGGGAAGGGGGAGGGCCAGCTTGTTTCAAGGCCACTAACAACCCCTTTTTCGGTGCGGCGAAGCTTGAACAAAGTGAGGAGCAGATGCAGGCGCACCGGGACACCCTCCCTCATGATGTTCCCTTGATTCTCTCCAGCCCTCACGAGCGCTGGCCGTTGGAGACGGCAGCGCTCGGGCACCATCCATGACGTGAATTCACACATCTCCTCCGTCGGGGGTGCGCTCCGAGGAGAGACATTAGGTACTCCAACGACATCCCTCCGGGCCACCATGCATAGCACCATCGGGGTTACACCTAAACTCTGCCGCACCGAAAGCCCAGTGGGGGCTGCGGCCACAATGGCTCTTGGCACGGATGTCCTCACACCCGCCCAAAGCCGCTCCATATCTACTGACTCCAGTTACAATTCCGGCGAGGTTATTAAAGGGGCTAGGGGAGCTGAAAGGGTGTGTTCTTTCTGTTTGTGTTGGGAGGTTCATGGTGTGTGAAGAAACCTTCCCCCTCGAAGAGTCTTATATAGGGGATAAATGTTGGTGAGAATTAATTCACGCAGAATTCGAAAAGAGAGCTGTCAACAGTGCTAATTATGAGCCCACCAAATTCCAAGGGGACCGTAGACCGTTGGATTTGTGCTAATTCATGAGGACATTAATGAGGGCACGCCTCGCGCACCGAAACGCCAAGCACGGAACACGAACGGCCAAGGGACGCTTCGTAAGTGAAGAAATGGGGGCTCGAGCTGGAGGCGAGGTCAACACCACTTGTAAGATCAAAATCCGACTCAAGGAAGAATCATCTCCAGTAGAGCAGTTCGAAGACAAACCCCTACTTACCGAAATGAAAGCGTTAGACAGAACCAAGACACTGCATGGTCCTCGGACTCAGGCCTATGGGGAAACTACTCGCTCCTCTACACCTGAGTACTAGACAGAACCAAGGTATTGCATGGTCCTCGGACTCAAACCTATGGGGAAACTAGATACTTACAGAGAAATGAAAGCGTTAGACAGAACCAAGGCACTGCATGGTCCTCGGACTCAGGCCTATGGGGAAACTACTCGCTCCTCTACACCTGGGTACTAGACAGAACCAAGGTATTGCATGGTCCTCGGACTCAAACCTATGGGGAAACTAGATACTTACAGAGAAATGAAAGCGTTAGACAGAACCAAGACACTGCATGGTCCTCGGACTCAGGCCTATGGGGAAACTACTCGCTCTTCTACACCTGGGTACTAGACAGAACCAAGGTATTACATGGTCCTCGGACTCAAACCTATGGGGAAGCTAGATACTTACAGAGAAATGAAAGTGTTAGACAGAACCAAGGCACTGCATGGTCCTCGGACTCAGGCCTATGGGGAAACTACTCGCTCCTCTACACCTAGGTACTAGACAGAACCAATGTATTGCATGGTCCTCGGACTCAAACCTATGGGGAAACTAGATACTTACAGAGAAATGAAAGCGTTAGACAGAACCAAGGCACTGCATGGTCCTCGGACTCAAACCTATGGGGAAACTACTCGCTCCTCTACACCTGGGTACTAGACAGAACCAAGGTATTGCATGGTCCTCGGACTCAAACCTATGGGGAAACTAGATACTTACAGAGAAATGAAAGCGTTAGACAGAACCAAGGCACTGCATGGTCCTTGGACTCAGGCTTATGGGGAAACTACTCGCTCCTCTACACCTGGGTACTAGACAGAACCAAGGTATTACATGGTCCTCGGACTCAAACCTATGGGGAAACTAGATACTTACAGAGAAATGAAAGCGTTAGACAGATCCAAGGCACCGCGTGGTCCTCAGACTCAGGCCTATGGGGAAACTAACCGCTCAATCAGACCATTGTGCCGAACAGAGCAGGGGTGTCGCATGGCCCTCGGACTCAGGCCTACAAGGAGGCCAACCACAAAACATCCCAAGTTAGGAAAAGACCAAGCCCCACAGGGCCCTTGAGACGCAAGAGAGCTGCTCATGCATACGCTCTCTCTCCTTATCATCGTTACTGGCGCAACTGACCGACATGCAATTCAAGCTAAAGTCATACAGATCTAAGGAAGAAAGGAAAAGCAGGCAGCGTGTACACAAATAAACAATTCAAATAAAGGGAAATCAAATTCGCATTACAACGATGAGTTCGTAAAAATTGCATGACAAGAGCCACAGTACATAGAAGAGAAGTATAACAAAATAAAATGACAACGTGTAAGCAGGACGAGCCGAGACGCCGGAGAGCCTACTCCTCTTGCTCAGGCTGGACAGAGGCAACCCCTGACCCCTCTGAGCCCTGGTCTGAGGGGATAGTCTGTGGCGGTACGGCGAGAGCAGCTACTTCCTCAGTGGTGGGGGCTGGATCATCGGAAGGGATCTCCACTATCTCTAGGAGCACTTCCTTACTCGAATGCTCCCCCAGTTCAACTGCCCGCACCTCTTCAGCAATCTCCCCAACCTTAGGGTCCTCAGGGGCGGCCTCGCGGATAGCGGGGGGATAATACACGTTCTCCGCCTTCCACAGGTCGGACGCGGCCTCCACCCCAGCTTGTTTGAGGGCCTCGGCCCAGACTTGGGAACAATATCACCTACACACTCCCGGGACTTGAGCCTTGTAATCGGCCTCTACTGTAGCCACCCCATCGGCGTAGGCTGTGGTTTCGGCCTCCTCTTTGGCACGCTCGGCCATCTCCTTGCCACGATCAGCCTCGTCCTTGGCCCGCAGGGCCTGGTCCCTGGCCCATTCTGCTACCCTCTGATTCCCCTCGGCCTTAGCCACGTTAGCCCGCAGGTCAATAATCAGATCCCTCGCGATCCGCAATTGCTCCTCCGTCTCGCGTAGACGCCTCGTCTGCTCCGTGGCCTGGGTCTGGGCGCCCTCAAGACCAGATAGCGCATTATCCCGCTCACTGGTCACCTTCTTCAGAGCCTTTCAGTCCTTGACGAGGTCAGCTTTGGAATTCTTCAGAGTATTGGTGGCCTGGTATCGCCAGTCGCGCTCCTTTTTATGGGCATCCTTCTAGTCGTTTGCCACCCCCTCCAACGCAAAGATAGCTTGGACGGCCTGTCAGAATGACCAGTGTGTGATGAGCCCTATAAGAGGAAAAGAGTGGGAGGAGAATTGAGGTTATAGCCTTTACCATCCCCACATATCGCTTAAGGCTGAGGAAGACCTGCTCGCTCGTCAAAGAGTTAAGCTCAGCCATGTCCGCCGGGAGCAGTAGGCTCCTCTCTAATGTGTCTGCCACGCGCGTACCCTCTCCCTTGTTGAAATCCCTAAGAGAGGCGTTATCCCTCAATGGCTCCCCGCGGAGCATCGGGGCTGGAAGCCAGGCGTCAGCCTCGGACGAGGTGGTGTCGACGACCTGCCTAGCCGGACTCCTTCCGCCTATCTTAAGCTGCTTGGACGGCCGCAGAGCAGTGTCCTCCTCCTGTGAGGACACCGTCCTATCCCCCACGATTCTTTTACCCTTATCCTTCTTCTTAGGGCCAGCAGGCACGGACCCAGAGGGCGAGCGCGTCTGAGAAGGAGAAGGAGGAAGCTTCTGCCGACCGGAAGTCGACTTAGCCTTCGAAGGAGGAGTAGGAGTTTTCTGTTGGGACTCCCCCGGCTGGCCCTTAAGCAGGTCCAACAACTTGGTGGTGGGTTTCTTCTTGTAACCCATTGTCGGCCGAGGAGGGGTTTCTGAAGTAAGGAGGTCTGCTTCGCTCAAATTGGGATCACCCAAGTCCCCGGGAGGATCCTCGGACTGATCAAGATGAGTGAAAACTTCAAACGCGTCCCCTTCCCCCTCTGAAGCTCCCTCGGCGGCCTCGGCAAATAGTTGGGAAGAGGAGGGGTCGGCTAATGTGACAGCTTCCTGGTCGGGGGGCCCCTCGGGGAACGAAAATCCGTCCTCGGTCACAGTAATCCTCTGGAGCTGAGGATCACCGGCGAGGATGACGTGCTTCGGAACCGGGAACGATTTCTGGGTAGGTGTATAACCCAAAATTATGTGGGCGGCCCTAATCTGGTTGTCGTCCTCGTTTATGTACACCGGCGCCCTTAAGACCTTTTGCAAATCTTCCCGGTTGATCAGATGGAAGTGACGCTGCAAGGCGTGCGGGTCTGCAAATGGAAAGCACCAGGACGTTAGTAAAACAAAAAAAAAAAAAAAAAGGGTAAAGAAAAAAGACAAGAGCTTGAAACCCTATCTGTCTCCCACGGCCCCACCTGGTGTTCCCTCTGTTGTTGGGCAGTGAAGGCCATCGTGCCACTCCCCTGACACAATGAGAAAATCCTCATAGAACCCTTTGCTGGGCTCGGGGAGGCACTGAATGAGCCGCACCCTGTCGTCCCTCGTCTTCAGGTAATACGACTTGCCCTTAAGAAGCTGAAGATTGTAACACCAGTTCACGTCATGGTGGGTCAACCCTTGCCCCATCTTCTCGTTCAGGGCGTCCACACAGCCCAGAATCCTAAAGACATTTATCCCACACTGGGTGAGGGCCAACCGAAAGTGCATGAGGTAATCCCTCATCACCGGCCCCATGGGGATCGTCATCCCCCCTTCAAGGAAGGCGACTACGGGAATTACCACCTCGCCCTCCTGCTTGTATATGCGCCACTCCCCGTCCTCACAATGTCTCAGATTCACATTGCCGGGAATTTTATAGTCGGTGATGAATTTTTCCATCGCCTCCTCAGTATCGACGTATTTCTTAAACCTACCCATCCCCGTAGATGCCTAAAAGAACTAAGAAAGAACAGGCGAAGCAGAAAAAGGGTAACGAGAAAGAGGGGCCAAAGAGAAAGCGACTTACAGGAAAGAGAAAGGGCTCCTCGGACAGGCTTTTGTGCTGGAGGTGCTAGTGAGGGTGTGTCTGAACTCGGGAAGGGCTCACGAATATCCTCGATTACAAATGAGGAACAGGAAGAAGCAGTTCGTACGGGTATTTATACCCCAAATCGAGAAGCCATGCGGGTTTTCCCGCTCATGAATGCCAGACGAATCTCCACCGTTGGATGGATAACTCCTCCTTGGACGTGGGGAGCACAGAGTCGCCTGAATTTAATGATGGACACGTTACGTGCTCCGAAGCGTCAGCGACGTGCCCTTGGCAGGCGAATGGGCCCCAGCACTAACGAGGGGTGGGGGGGGATGAGGCCGAGGATGTCAAAATCCTCCTCCCCGCCCAAGGACGCGTGCCGCAAGATTTTGAGGGGCTATTGTGGGGCCAGGAAATCGTACAGCCACAACCCACTCCAAGCCAGGCCCGAATGGCCCAATCCGAGGAAGGATGACTACCCAAGGCCAACTTGGGGAGCAAACTCTTCTTTGGATCCACGCCAAGGATCCCCTCATCCTTGGCGTACTAAGGATAACCGTAGGGGAGGGGGGACAGACCCAGAGCAAGTTGTCACCTCAGTATTTAATACGTTCACCTAACCCTTCTGGCCGCATTAATGGAGATGCAACCCCCGGGCAGGGCTATATCGATCAGGGTGAACCACTTGAACACGGATACGACCTCTGATGGGATAGGCAGCCAGAGGAGAGGCCAATGAACGATCAACAGAAAGAGGAAGAGAGTAATATATAAGGGAGACAAGCAAAATGTAGATGGAGGCTTTTTGGTTGGAGGGTTTTTTTTTTTTGGGAGGGAAATGAGGAAAAAAGCCTCCTCGGCCCATCCTAGTTGTAAATTGTTCCAAGTATTTCTTCAATAAAAGGAAAAGATGTTCATGCTTCTTAGACGCCGGTCAGCGCCTAAACCTTCAACCCACTCTCTACAAATTCATTGTTCTAGGTTCGTTGGGCCTATAACCAATCTCTTTTGGGCTTAGGCTACAAAAACAGACCATACACTCACTATTTACATAATTTTTTTACTTACTAATAATCACTCATCACGTCAACAATTTGTAAACAAGTTTGTAACTTTAGCACTTTTCTCCTTTTAAAGGCCATAAAAAAATTTATAGATCTAAAATCTAAATCTAAATTTATAAGCCCAAACAATTAGCCCAATAGCAAAAATTGCCAATGATAAAGTTAAAAAAAAAAAAAAAATTAAGCCCAATAAACCAATTTTACTCCAAACAAACAATCCACCCATCAAAAAAATGGTCTTTATCCACGCAGCATCAAAGACACCAAAAAAAAAAAAAAAAACCGCAGGGGCTAGGCAACAGAGCTGCCCCTTACTCCACATCTCGGCTAGTCTTGGGTGACAGCATACGGTTACTGTGGGTTGTGGAAACTGATTGAGTAAAATAATATATGTAATTTAGAAGAGATGGATTAGAATACAATGCATTATAATATTTAAGATGGAGATGGGGAATGATAGAGAAGCTAATGTAAAAGTTTGGGGGAAAGTGACGTTATGCTCTGTATATGGGCATCAAGAGGAGAAGGGGGGAAAATAAAACACTGATTTGTAATAATTTCAGATGAACGACTAAAAGGTACTGGCAGTATAACCGTATCTTTTAGGAAAGTTTTGAAATTTACACCATTTATTAATTGACAAATGACAATGAAAGGGAATGCGATTGATTTGGTTTGAATAGTGAAGACAATCAGTCATACAAATTTAAATCAAGTTATAAACAAAACAACCGTGATTTGGTCAAGAACACTATTGAGACATGACAACTGCCTAGGCCCAAAGATAACCTATTGACTATTGAGCATTGAGGCATCAACTATCTTCAACACACTCTTGTTTTATTGCTTATGTCTTTTCTTTCTTTCTTTCTTTTTTATGGTAGGTAAATACTGGGAGAGGGAGGAGATGAGATTCAAAGCGCGGACTGGATTATCACTTGAACCCACTATACTTATTTGTGTTGCACGCTATTTTATAAATTCAAAAGAGAGGAGAATTTTGAAAGAAGAAAAATTTCAGCTTTTGAGCTGAGATTGCTGAACTCAACTTCCTTTTGATGGTGAGTGAAAAACTTACATGACTTAAATGACAGAAAACCAGAGACACAGCTATAGACATTTTTGTGGTTGGTCCTGCAGGGATCACTGAATGTGTATTTAGCTGGGCCGGTTGCCTCTTTGTAAAATATTACAACCTTGCAAATAAATATACTTCTGCTGCCTTTGGGATTAGGGAAAAGATGTGAACACACACCCATTACATCCTATTTAAGTATGAGATGAATTTGAAGCACCAATCACCATAACACCTATGGTGAAAGATTTTGCAGCCCAAATTCTATTTTTGTAGCGTTCAACAGCAGTTGACTCCTAAGGTATTGTGGTGGTGAAGAAGAAAGTAGATAAAGTTAAGAAAATAAAAATACATTGCACAACACCAAACAAATGGTAAGGGGAAAAATGGATAAATCATTTGTTAAAATAGCGCATTAAACCTGTTAACATGGATGAACAATTTGTTTACTTCCCTCAACCACTAGTAGATGAAAGTAAATTAGTCACATTGTGGCACACACTAGGAACCTAGCAATGGAAACGCAGGTACAAGATAATATAAAGCAACATTAAATAAAGTTCAATTTTGCATGACGGGGACAAACTCCGCCTTTGTCTATGCCTAGTATCATATATTTTGTTCAGTCAGTCCAAGTCCAGAAAAAAGATGAGAGTTGTGGTAGGTTGACATCCAACGTAAAATTTAGTCACTTTATTATGAATAGATCCACTATAAATACATATGATGGGGACATATAAACAGAAGTATTTTACATTTTTATGAGATGCTATTCCCAGGTCTGTGTCGATGATGAAAGCATATATGAAAAGTAAGATACATAAAATCAGTACAAAAAGTATTTGTTACCAAAAATGCATGGAAGCATGAAGTTCTTTTAGGAACTTATACCAAGTACAACATACTTCTTCAAAATTGTCCTCATAAATGAGCTGGAATGTGGATACATACCTGCAATGGGTTTTATAGATATTAAATACATAATCGTTTTCAGCAGAAGCAGAGCAAAAATAAGATCTGAAGAGAAATTCCTTGAAATATTTTTTTTTTCAACATTGCAGAATAACATACTAAATTACTGCTTACTGAAAAATATAAAAAGTATACCAAATAATGGAAAAAGAAACACATTATTAACTTTTTGGAGCATCTAAAAAGGAGAGCTTTTAATGGATTGAAGGCATATATTCATAATGTTGCAATCAACTAATCTAAGAATATAAACCATTTTGCAGTGAACTGTCAAATGGTAGACCCAATTCCAGCATATATCCACTATCTGTCCCTCCTAAACTGCATTGTTCTATATGCAATTATTTTTGAGGAATATAAACTTACCTTAAGATAACAGACCTTGCCACGCTGTCATTTTGTGTTTAGATGATGAGAACATTTTAAGGAACCACCATCACAGGCCTTCAACTGAGACTGCAAGCAACTACAAACATCGACTCTGAATGATGCAACTAGAGAAGCTTCAGCACAGATTATAGTATTGATGAAACCACAGCAGTAGCATTTGCTTACTGGAGGCTTATAAAAATCAAAGATGCCGAGCTTCACCCAATAATCTCATTATAACAAAAACAAGTATATTGGCTGCTGAAGTTAATGAAGATACTGTTATTCCAATACTTGTATCATAAGCCTAGGTCACACTTGAAGGCAGTGTGTTATCCTTTCTTCTCATATTTCTGAGCAAACTCCTTAAGTAGAAGTCTCTGCCGAAATGCCAAATATTTATCTAAACTGGTTCCAGCCCATTGCTGACAAAAGCTTTCATCAGTTGGAACCAGTGAACTGAGAGGAAATGGTCCCTTTGGAGCTTTCTTTAGGTAAACCAAGAACCTATGGCGAGGACGAATTCTTTGGTCCAAAGACAAACTCAAGTACATGGGATATTTTGTCAAGGAATGCACCTCATTATGAAGTTCATTGATCAAGTACTTATACTTAGGCTTCAGATTCTCCTCCAGTGACAATGATAATACCTGAAAATATAGTCAACAACTCAACACTTAGGAAATGTACAAGGAAAGCTACCACAACCAAAACAGATTCAATTTGAATGACAACATTTGAATATCTTCATAGCAGGGGAAAAAATCACGATTAAAAAACTCATAAAATGGAGACAATATGAAAATATTAAACTGCATTTTGCAACACAAACACAATCAATTCCAATAAAAAAATGAAAAAAGAATTTTACAAAATTGAAATAAGTATATCAAGGAAGCAAATTGACCTGTGTGAGGCTGGTCAAAACTTTCAAGATGTCAGAATCCTGCATCCCAATACTCCTCAGAAAATTAATTCTAGGCAGCAATCCATCATCAATACTGTAATGGAGGAGCTGAGGATGTTTCTTCACCATCTTGACTACACTATCTCTTGGAGCTCCTAATTCCTTTGACAGAAAAATATAACGAGTATTCCATGATATGTCAATGCGCTGAACCAGGATCTGAGGGCTAAGCTGCACAACTTTACCTAAATCTTTTTCATTAATGCCAACCTCCTCAACCAAGTATCTGACCGTGGGTCTCAACGAATTCTCAAGACTATAAGAAAACAGAGATGGTGCAGCAGCAATTATCTGCCCTACTCTGGAACTTGGAATACCCAAACCCATCAAGAAAGCAACATGAGACTTCAAATTGTTCTCCACCGTGTACTCCAAAATCTGCGGCTGCCTCAAAATTATTCTTTTTACATCTCTATGTTTGACACCAACACTCAACAAGTACTCCAACCTTTCTTGTGCTGAACACACATTTATTTGAAGGGAAGGCATGTGCCTCTCATACATTTGAATAAAGTGCGAATCCTTAAGCCCAAACGTTCTCAAGTAATCAAGAAGTGGAAACCATTTTTTATCCAATTCAATTTCTTCGGATAATTGAGCATACCTGTTCTTGCCATTT
Source organism: Quercus suber (assembly GCF_002906115.3). NCBI lineage: Eukaryota > Viridiplantae > Streptophyta > Magnoliopsida > Fagales > Fagaceae > Quercus > Quercus suber. The sequence goes on from NW_027069802.1 coordinate 297,732, forward strand.
TTCACATCCAATTGGTCTTCATCGATTTTGAGGCTTTGTCCAGACTTGGATGGTCTTAGACCCTGGCCTTTTTCTGATTGTTTCCGGCCACCTTTTCTAGTTTTATGCGTGTCCTGTGATTTAACTCTCTTTCCATTGACATCAAAGTCTGCAGTTTCGGCGAAATCATCCTGCAGAGGCATCCCAAAATATTATCAAAACTGTTACAACCAAAAAAAGAAAAGAAAAGAAGAAAGAGTAGCATATCTTGCACTAATTTATGCATCTGCATTCATGTCACAACTACTGTGTAGATACTAACAGAGCTGATTTATGTTGTGTACAAACAAAGAGATTACTTCATCCATAATAATGAATACAGCCAATAGCTGAAATGTGTTAACGATTCACTTAATTCTTAGCCCAAAAAAACCAAGATACAAAATTTACTTTTGAATGGTAGACCTTTCATAGAGGTCGGGCCCTGGTACGATGACAAGTTTTTACCACCCAAAGCAGCCCGTCGTTGGTTCAAGTCTGGGAATAAGACTCTCTAAAAATAATTACAGGTAAGGCTACCTACAAATCACCTTTCCCAAATCCCACAGAAGTGGGAGCTTTTACACATTGGGTACGATCTTTAATTTTAGACCACTCGTAACTTTTAGGAGCCTAAAATAAACCATTGGCTTAATTGTTGATTTTGGTAGTGGTTTAGCCCTAGTAGCCAGAATTTAACATACAAAGCATCACATTCACACATAAACGTCAGATTTTCACTTTGAAAGTGTTGAAAGTTCAGCACCTTTGAGAAGCAAAAAACAAAATTTCAATATGAAAACGTTGATTCCAATATTGTAGCAGCATAATCGAAAGTATTCACCTTTCTTTTGACAAAGTTAAATCTCACATTCAAAAGCCAAAAGCATGTTTTTTTTTTTTTTTTTTTTTTTTTTTTTAAAAAAGCTTCCAAAACCATATCTTTCTTTTCTATTAAGAATAACTGTCGATTTTTCTGATTTTCTAATCAAACAGCAGTGAAATCACTTCGAAAGAGACGAAATATCAGCAATTTCAAGCGGGAAAAAAAAATTCAATTCCGAATAAATTTGATAAGCAAATCTTAATTAACACGCAGAAATGAGAAAATAAGTAATGTTCTTTATCTTCCAAAAGCAACGAAAGCATTCAACCAGTTCCTAAGCTAAAAATCAAAGCGCAATTCTGCTTCCAAAAACAGTAAAATCACTTCGATAAGAGTCTAGAAACTTCAATGCTTCCGATTTAGCATGTAAAATTTCACACAAACACAGAAGCAGAAATTAAAAGCAAATTTATCAGCTCAAGTACAAGAAAGAGTAACAGAAGCTCACATTGGGCAACCAATCATTCTCTGCCACGTCGTCGTCATCATCATCATCATCATCATCGTCTTCGCCGTCGTCGTCGTCTTCAACAGCCTTCTCCTCATCGCTATCAAACGGCGAGAGCACGTTGCCGAAGCGCGACCGGCGGTTGGACTTGAGAATTCGAGAGTTGGAGTGCGTAGAGAGCACCACGAACCTACACGCGCCGCTCCTTCTCCTCTTGCTCCGTTTAACGATTCCTTCTCCCTCTCCTCCAAACAAACTGGAGAGCGATTGTTCTGTCAAATGCGAAGTTGAAGAAGAAGTAGGAGGAGAGTGAGAGTGAGAGTGAAGGAGAGTATTGAAGGTGTAGAAAGAGAAACAAAACACTGCCATTTTTAGAGAGAGAGAGAGAGAGAGAAATGGAGAGATTTAGAGAATATACTCAAAAACCCTAATAAAGCTATAATAAATATCTACTGTTATTACTGTTGAAGACTTATCTGGTTGATTTTGCGGTGGTCCTCCTGGTGGGACTGTTGTTGCGTTGTGGAGCTTATTACAGTGAAATGAGTAACGATAGTGTTTTTGATTTGAATCGCTTAATTAACGGGGGATTTGTACATGGTTTGTGTTTGGCCGTTATGGAGACAAGGAGGGACTATACAATTATAATAATAATCCGATTAATAGTTTCTCCTCAACATGTCATTTAGTTTATTATAAATAATATTAACAATCAAAAAAATTTATTAGATAATACTGTATATATTTTAGTTAATATTATATGTTTTTAATGAGATAATAATATCTCATAAGATAGTTTTTCATTGTTTTTTATTTATTTATTTGGTAGTTAGGGAAGAGAAGATTTAAAATCTAGTGTCTCTACCAATCAGTTGAGCTACAAGTTTTTCGAACAAATTTTCTCATTGTTAAGCAGAGTAGATGGTTAAAGAGACATTACATGCAACACTATAAAATCTATTAAGACAAATTTTCATGTTTTAGAAGTGGAAAAATATGACTCAATAAATCTGTAAGAGTCTTCATATAGGTCTCTACACACTTTTAGTTAAAGCAATTTATAAAAAAATAAAATAAAATAAACTACACATTTTCTATTTTAATAAAGCAATTTTTCAATATACCTACATCAATCTCAATACTTTATCTCTAATTCATTTAAATGTTTATTTTTTCTCTCTCTCCTAATAAGTAATAACATTTATTTTCTCTCATTCATTTCCCAATTTCAACCTAAATCTTACATCAACAACTCAATCAACCTAAATCAAACATCATCAACAACTCAACAATCAAAGACCAATAAGACAATGTCTAATCAACAATCAAATAATCTTGGGGTAAAGGTTATACACAAAGAGACAACACCAGCTTATCACATCGTTCAAATCCAACGCTATTTGGCAATCCTCATTCCCTCCACCGTCCAATCTCTCTCCCTCTTGTCCTTCCTCTGCTCTATGTTAGCCTATGATATTTTGTGGAGAGAGAGAGAGAGAGAGAGAGAGAGAGAGAGAGAGATGGTGAATAAAAAAAAATTGTTTTAGTGTGTTGATGAACAATACATCATTAAGTGTATTGAAGAGGTATTATTTATTACCACCGCACACCCTTGGTGCGATGGTCACTCCACAAGTATAAATACTTGTGAAGTGTGGGGGGCAAGAGCTAAGGTTCAAGTCTCCAAGATAGAACTTTCATACACATATACACTTAGATTATGTTAAAGTATAATTTCTATATTATATATATATATATATATAAGAGGTGTTATTCATTTGTTATTATTATTATTATTTTTTTATATTAAGTGTAATGCACAAACCTTTGAAGTGGATTTAGTTATACTTTTTGTTAAATGTTAGTTTGGTGAGCCTAATGCTAATGCATTTTTAGAAATTATTATTAATATTATTTTTTAATGTTTGTTGGTATTATTATTATTATTATTAGATAAGTAGTTGACATGTTCCAAAAAAAAAAAAAGAGATAAGTAGTTGATATCATATTTAGAACTTTTTTGATTGAATAATTAACTTTTATTGAAATAGGAACAAATAGTTAAGAGATGTCCTCTCTAAATCTGCAAATTGCCACTTGCCAGGTTGGTAGATGCAGGTTAATTTGTAATTTTATTTATTTACTAGTATTAGGCCCGTACAATGCACGGCTTTATTAAGAATCATATGTAAATTAATGAAAATAAAGAATAATAAATTTTACATTAATTAAAATTAAATAGATAATAAAAATAAAGTAATCTTTTGCTCTATTTTTTAAAAAAAAAATAAGTAACCTTTTACTTTATGTTATATAATGAATGCATATTGTGTAAGTTTGAGTTTTTATAAATAAAAAAATCATATATAAGTCCAAAATTAATTGAATGGAATAAGTTAAATAACTATGCAACTAATATAAAAGGAGATATCTGAAAAATATAAAGGAAGTTTGCATAATTAAAACTCAAGTGCATATTTAAATGAAAAACCTTGAATTCAATAATTAAAAAAAAAAAATTTGAAAGCATATTTAACTGGTAGCCTCAATGTAATAGTTAAGAATTATGAATAACCCGAATTACTAAATATTAAAAAATAAAAGTAGATAAACTTATGCAAAAATTGAATTTTTGTCTTTGAAAGTGAGGAAGGAGGCACCACCTTTTACCCTATTAAAACAAAATGTGTAAATATAAACTTCAAGAAATTTTTTTTAGAAAAACTTTTGATCAAGTGCTTTGAAACCACAAGGAAACTCCTTGAAAAAATATAATAAAAAACAACATGAATAATAATAATAACAAAAACAAACAAAATTGGGAATTTATTTTTTTGAAGCAAAGAGAGATTGAATTTGAGTGAAAAACAAATAACAAATAACCCAAAAAAATGATAGAAACTTGGACAAATATTAATGAAAAAAATCATGAATCTGGCTTTATTATTTATAGTGACCTGAAAATCTAAAGATGAGAGTCACAATATAAAAAAAACTATTATCCATAATCATTCCTATAAGAACCAGATTTGGATTCCAAGCCCACTATGTGGATGGACTTAAGTCCAAAAAACCCAAAACAATGAATTTGTAGAGAATGGATTGAGTACTGAGTCTTAGTTAATCCAACAGACGCTACAAGAGATCTAAGTATTAAGATATTGAACAGAAAAAAGGTTTGTAATGAAAACAACTTGTCCTCGGCAAGATCCGAGGTGGTCTATTCTTATATATTCTTCTCAAATTTGATTACAAGCTTTGTTCTAAGATGTTACAGTCTTTCTCTCGTGAATTTTCTTCCGCCCCTCTTTTTTGGGCATCATCTTCCCCTTATATACTCTCTTTCCTCCCCATGTCCATTTGCCACGTGCATCCAAAATGGCCGGTCTTGATACTTGTCCTATCAGCACCTTCCATCCATCTCCAGCTAGTAGCTATAAGGCTGAAATATACTGCATTTAATGCAGAGACAGCAGCTTTTGTAGATATTTGTTGTCTTTCTCTACTCCTTTCCTATCCAGCATCGAACTTCTAATCGTGATGCGACCTTGTAGGATGTTTAGGACGGTAAGGCATTCCTACTGATCTCAGATCCCTATTTCCGATACGAATTCTCTTCTCGGACATCTTTTGGACTATTATGTACAATCCTTGTCTCTTCCTCTTCTACCCTTCCAATAATAGCATTGCTTGGCCATCCTCGGACATGTTAATATCCTCGGATTGGGCCATAGGCCCAGAATACACAGTTTCACCAATATCTTCTGACTATCTGGTCCCCACAATTCCTATATATATATCCAACAAACAAAATTTCAAATATGGTAAACTTTAACCCAAAAAAAAGAAAAGTTGATAAGAAGTTGTTTCTATTTAAAATAATAATTTTAAATTGTGAAGAAGTTGTTATAAGCGCGCGCGCGCGCGCGCACACACACACACACACACACAAAAAGAAAAGAAGAAAGAAAAGGAAGAAAAAAAAAGGAGGAATTGATTTAAAATCAAATACCATAAAAATCAAGTTGTTAATGTTAATAACAATTTATTTTCCTCTAATATACGGTAAAGATCAAGTTGTTAATGATATTAGCTGCTTCTTCTTCTTCTTCTTTTTGTTATCCAAAAATTTGATATTTATCCAAAAAATAAATAAATTTAAACAAAATAAATTTGGAAAAAAAAAAAAGATAGCAAATTTATTATTAATTGCTTCCCGTATGTATATCCTCCCAATGAAAGTGGGTTTATTTTATTTTATTTTATTTTTTTAATTCATGGGATTAGCTATACTTCTACGTACACTACTACACATTTTAATATTTTATACTTTGAATTTTATTTTTCTTTCTATCTTATTATTTTAGGCTTTGTTGATAATATTTAGATAGACATAATTGTAAGTTGTAATTGTATGGCACCAACCAACTAAATTTACTTTTCAAAGAGGAAAACCAACTAAATTTAATCTCTCTTTAAAATTTTACGTTTTGTTGAATGTAGGTAGCGTATTTTGTTAAAAAACTTATTTTTTTAATATAAGTGGCATGTTTGGTTAAAACTGCTTTATTTTATAATACACTATACGTACAAATAAGGATTAGATGGATTAGAATTGGATTATATATAATACACTACACTTAAAAAATAAGGATTAAATGGATTAGATGAAGAATTTGGATTGTAATCAAATTAAGATTTTTATCAACTTAGAAATTATAGGAGAAAAAATTATATATATATATTTTAAAAATTTTAAAAAATTTCTACAATTTAGTGAAGCCACTTGACTCAACCATAGCTTCTAAGCTCAACTTTTATTATATAGTATATGATTTTTTTTTGGTGAAAGGTTAATTTGAAATAGGATAAAAATAATTAAATAATGCCTAAAATTTCACATTAAAAAAAAAAAAGCCAAAATTGCAACTTGCCTCAGTGCCACTAGCCACTTGGCGTTGGGATTGTCTCCTAGGCCACAGGATATAAATCGAAACCTACTCATAGACAAGTCAACAACACATGTTTTAAGAATTGAATAGCTAAGAACAATAAGTCTTTTCTTCCAATGTGGCTCACCCTATTCTTGATGAAAAATATCAAGTTAAGAAAGATGGTTGGAGTTGATAACTTGAATGGAAGGTTTGGTAACGGGGGCTCTGTATAACTTTCTTCACAATTAGCAAGACAAAACCGTGTACAAATTACAACCCAAATTAAAAACCTTTAATTAACAGAGTAATACTCTAGTGATTAGTGGATTAAACCCTTTAAATGTGTCATTTATTAGTACCTAAACTGACAAATGGTGGGTCATAATCATTTACATTCAAGTGGGAACAAACAAACATTTCCATTTGAACGAAACGGTGCGTTTCCAAGACTAGCTAAAGCCATAGAAGTGGACCCAGAGAAGAGATTTGTGATCCACACAAGCTATTGTGTGGTTTGTTGCGAACCCAAAACCAAAGGAAGCCAACTAGCCAACGTGGCCCAATTTAAAACGGTCCAGACCTTATGTTTAGTTAAGCTTCCATGGCCGAATATGCTTTACTCTCTTTCCAATGGAATCTTTAAGCCCTTCACTTTCTTCATCGCTTGTTCCAAGCTCAAACAACACTTTCTCTAAAAGGACAGCCACAAAATCTAATGTCAATCTTGTTTGCCCAAAAAATTACACTAATTTGATTGGAAATCGAAGATTAACTACAAGGATTAAGGTGATTAATGATGTTTCCACCACAATGAATCCGGCTGGGGTTGAGGTCACTTGGCAAATTGTTGTTGGTGCTATTGGTAAGTATTATTTTACGATACATGATATGTATTTTATTTTTGAACAGTGTCTTTTTTGATTATCTCATACCTTTAATATACATTTTAAAAAAAAATTAATTTTTAATGTGCAGCTGGAGTTACACCTTTTGTGGTGGCAGGGATAGAGTTCAGCAAAAGAATTGTAAGCCCATATTATTTAGGCCTATATTGTTGACTAATGACTTCCTTGATAGAAGAAACTGGGAACTTTGTCTGGAACAAGATTAGAAAATGTTACATTTTCTTATATTCTGGCAGATAGCACAGAGAAGATGTGTGGTATGTGGAGGGTCAGGACTTGTTCTCAGAGAAAAGGACTATTTTAAATGCCCCGAATGTGGTATGATTCAATTTTTGTTCTTTATAAAGTTGTTGTCGTTGTTGTTTTTTTTTTTTTTTTTTTTTTTTTTTTTTTTTTTAGTGCGTAGAAACAATGTAAGCCAAATCCTGAATAACTCTACTAAACGCGTACAGAAAACACAGGAATTTCAGCAGTGATTAACTTTGTATTACCAATTGACATCAACTTTGGCAGGTAGCATTTAAGTCTAACCTTACTGCAATGTCTCGACAAATTTTTTTTTTTTTTTTGATAATCAATGTCTCCTCAACTTTAATTAGCAGAACATTTGACCCACTTTATTACAAAATTAAAGTCTTGACAAGAAGTTACTACCCCTAATAATGTGAAAGAAAGAGATTGCTGATACAGTGATACTAATGAATAAGGAGTTGAACCACAAATTAAGGAATAATTATTTTAAAAATGTTATATTCATATTATTTTTATAACATTTTACAACAAATCTTAAATGATAGATTGTTATCCACTATTATGAGTAAACAAAAAATAATTTAAATTGTGAATTTAAATTAAAACTAATAACAACTTATCATTTACGATTTATTATGAATGAACATAGCATTTTTTTAATTGGAATTTGTTGTCTTGTAATTTTCACATTTCACATAGGCGTATTTTTTTTTTCCTGGATAAGTTTATGGTACTCTAATTTTTTTACGAATAAGCATAAAGTCAAGCATCGAAATGGCAAAGTCATTGGTTGGGAGGTTGAAATTGTGAGGGTTGATGTATGGCAAGTGACATAAGGAGTGACATAAGAGAAGGAGAAAAGTCTTTGAGAAAAGCACAAGATAAGTGTAAACAATATTATGTCTGTACCATAGGGGAATAAATTAGGTATACGTACGCACCAGAGGGTTTTAATGAGGATGACCTAGATTGAACAATGAAAATTATATATGGAGTACGTGTACCATGGGGCTAACCTAGCTAGATGGATTCTGCCTTTAGGACTTAAATGGCTTTCTTTGGGCCATGTATAGCTTATATCGTGCAACAAATTGAAATAGCTACTGTGCAGAGCTTTATGACTGTGGACTACTAGAACTTGCATGTTGACCCGTTTATTTGGAATGAGACAAGCAAATAATCACTGTGATTGGTTCGATATCAAGATGATTTGTGAGCTTCATAACATTGTAATAACTATGAGTTTAAATAAAATATAAAGTTCAAATGTGTGGTAGGTGTCAATATATTGTCTTATGAGTCTTATAGAAGTTTAAAGAATCTGCTGAATTCCACTCTGCACTTCTTAAAGAAGCTTATTGTCTTCTCTAATCTTAACATAGGAGAAAAGAACTTTTATATTAATTTAAGCCTTGCTCTACTGAACAACCCTACATCCTCTGTATATAAATTATCAAAACAAAAACCCTACGTCCACTATATGGTTGGACAATTAATTTTTATGTCCTATTTTATTCCTCTCCTCTGTCCTCCAAACTCCCTCCTTATCCAAATATGAAATATAGTAAGTGAAAACTTAGATATTAATAATTAGTGGTTAGGAGTTTTGTAAATGAGTAGCATAGTTGTTCTCTTTTATAAGGAGATTAATTAAGATTCAAATCTTCTCTTCATTGTTGTAATTATTGAATTATATAAAAATAAAAATAAAAATATTAAACATAAGTTTTTTTTTTCTTTTAATAAAAGAGATGAATTGTGAGTTCAATTAGTTCAATACTTAAAGACTTTTTTTTAAAAAATAAATAAATAATATAAGCTAAAATCCTACTTACACCAAAGAATAATAAATGACTTATCTGAATCAGGCCCCACATTCTTTGGTCTTATAAATTATAAACATTAACATATTTTTATAGCATTCTAAACTAAAATATCTCCTATGGGACCTATCCCGCTCATAGTTTTGTTTGGAAAAGTGATTTATGTCTAATTAGTTGCAGAAATTCTTGTACCATTTTTTTTTTCTTTCTTTGACTGCAAGTCACCATGCCAAACTCACGTTTTCTCATTTCACCACTAAAATTAATCTCAAAGAGCCACATGTTATTGCTGTTGTACATAGTACACAAAACTCCTATTTTTATATATAAGGCTTGAGAGATGATTAGTAGGTAACTTTACCATTAATTTTTGTTTAGAGAGACTACTTCACAGTCTCAAACCTGAACATATCACTTTGTATATAATTGTTATAAAACAATTCTAATTTCAATTTGATTATAAGCGAATCATTCTTCACTTGTGATGATTAAGGTTATTGGATGATTATCTTGATAATTGGTAAATAAAACTGCAAGTTACAATGATACGTTTAATAAATAAAGTTCTATTAACTTACAGTTTAAAATTTTATTCTAGTTATACTATAATTTTATATTGTAAATGGTATTTCTTTTAGTTGTGAATTTATTTAATTATAAAAATTTTCCAGAAAAATTTAATCGCAGAATTAATTTAATCTTAGAAAGGATCTATTGAGAAATTTGTTAGGGACATGAACAAAACATAACAAAAATTAGGTAAAAATTTTAATTTATTTTCAAACTCAAAGATATATAGAGAAAAATACTCCAATTGAAAAAATAATATTAGGTACGCACATGAGGCTGTGTGATTTAATAATTTTATTTTTGTTCTATAGCTTGAACAATAAAAATTATGGAGTATATGTAGAGTGGGGATGACCTAGATACATGGATTTTGCCAAGATGACTCAATAATTTTTTTAATGTAGCTATATCTATAGAAGGCTTTTGGGAGATTAAGATCGATTGTGGACTAGTACGTACATGTTGACCCGTTTTCTTGGAAAGACAATGCAAATACTCATTGACTCATTGTGATTGGTTCGATATCATGATGATTTGAGAGCTTCATGATAACATTGTAATAACCAAGGGTTTAAATAAAATATGAAGTTCAAATGTGTGGTAGGTGTCAATAGTTTATGAGTCCCATATAGAAGTTTAAAGAAAAGCTGCTGAATTCCACTACTCTACACTTCTTCAGAACAGTGACTTAGTCGCATACATTATATAGTCTTTGAAAAAAAAAATATAAGGTGAAAATCATACAAGGTGAAGGGTAGGAATCAGCAGCATAGTAAACCTTTTCACATAATCATGAGATGCCAGAAGACAAACATATATATAGCACAAGAAAAACAAAAACTATTACATTTTCCTTGTAAGAAATCATGTGTGAAAAGAGTTAAAACCATGTAATTAAATTATATTATGTAAAAGGAATAACTCATAGAAATTGAAGACAAGAAGGTTTGGTTGAGCGAAATCTATATTCGCTTGTGAGATCATTGAAGTCAAGAAAAAACTTCTTGCAATACTCGCATTAACAAGATTAAAAGAATCTATTTCCTTTTTCTATTCAAAGTCTGATTCAGTTAAATCTTACCCTACCTATGCATACCATCTGAATCACACTTTTTAAGGTATAGAAAGTTGTTGTACAAAGAAAATTTAAAGTGACCCTTAACAGAAAATCATCATTGTGTTTATTTTCCCTAACTAATATTTCTTAAACCACAGATTTTGTACCTCGACAATGAGCTAGTTGTTGCTGCATTCTGAAGAGTTCTTTAGAGTAACAGGGTTTTGGTAGTTGCATACAAGTTTGATCGTATATAAAGATTTTAAAATTTAGAGTCATTATAATAAAATAAAAATTAAAAAAAAAAAAAAAAAAAAAAAACCAACGAATTGTTTACTGAGGATCCATGAATTTTCAATTTAGATTACAAAAAATTTGTGAGGTCTCACTAATTGGAATTGTTTCTTCTATAATGGATTCCCTACAAGGTTGAATTCTTCAGAGTCAATTTCCCTTTGTAGAGTTTGGTTTTCCATTTCGTTACCAAAATATGTATATTGATTTTACTGCTTTTATTCTTATTGATTTTAAATTCAGTAGTCTCTTTATCTCAAATTGTTAGATCTCTATTCCATTTTAAGATGTCCTAAAATAAAGTTCTTTTTAGAAAAGTCAATAAATAAATTTCTTGACAAATCTTTTGTTTAAAATCCTAATACCCTCTTTCACTAAATTAAGTTCAAATTTAAGAGCATAGTTTTGATCTTATAAAAAAAAGAAAAGAAAAGAGAGTAGTTTTGAAAATCTATATCTTTTTATGTAAAAGATAATGCATTAAATGAAACATATTAGATTTTTTAAACAGATCTAACGATATGGGCATTGGGATTAATTGATAACTATGGCTGAATTATCTGTTTGTGTGAATCAATAAATAATGTGTTCTATTAATCAATTAATCCGCTCCTTACACCCGGGGTCCAATTCAATTTTTTCAAAAAAATCCATAGCAGAAAGAGGGGATTGAAAAGCCAGTAATAAATCATGCAAAGTCGGTCTTGGATTCTATAATTATTACTTTTGAACAATTGGCAAATCCAGAACTGCTTCTTCATGCATATATGGTGGGAACATAACAGCAAGTCTGCGGCTATCTGAACAAATTCTTTATCTATTAGGTCATTTCTCTATCAATTTCATAATTATTAACACACATGATAAGACTGTGCGACTGTGCCCTTGTGTTTAGCATTTCCTAAAAAATGATGACTGCATTGGATAGAGTTACCAGCTGCCCATGTAATAAGTTGGACTACAGTGAGACATGCATGACATTCAAAATGCTGGTTTTACCTAAATGAATAGAAGTATAGAACAAGCAAATACAAATATCAATAGCTTGCAAAACGAATAGAAGTATAGAACAAGCAAATACAAATATCAATAGCTTGCATAAGCACCAAGCATGTAAGCAAGAGTAAGACCCATATCAGCAAGTTATTTAAAGATGTGATTTTGTCTGCGCCATTGGTAAGTAGTAACCCACAAATAACTTGGCAGCCATTAATTGGTGTGACTTATCACCTCTTTGTTGTGACTTGTAACTAATTCAACATAAGGCAGCAGCCAAAATATGTGGTATATATTGTGATGATGGCTTTGTAAATGGTATAAAAGTCAAAATATTCATTATAATTTTGCGGATATTTTTTTTTTTTTTTTTTGTTAGAAAGGAATTAAAACACAAGAAACTAAACAGCAAAAGCAGGGGCAGGGCAGAGTCTGTTACAATACAGACCACGGGCATCTGCCTCCCACAAGCTCAAAAGGTCCACAGGTGGACTTGAAAACACATTAAAATCAACCTCAAGGGAGGCACCTAGTTTAGCAAGAAAATCTGCACACTTATTCCCTTCTCTGTAGACATGGTTGAACCTTACTTGGGGGATTTGAGCAACCAGCTGCTTGCAATCTTCCATAATAGCAGACATGATAGTGCTAGCTGCAGCATGAGTAGTGAGATTATCAACAATATCTTTGGAATCCATCTCAACTATGACAGCTTGGGCATGGGATTGAATACATAGGAGAAGACCATCACGAAGGGCCCACAGTTCAGCCATAAAGCTGCTAGCAACCCCAATTCTCCTAGCAAAACCAACTAGCCAATCACCATTTTCATCTCTAATCAGGCCCCCTCCACCAGCTAAGCCTGGGTTTCCTAAAGACGAACCATCTGTATTAAATTTTCTACCAAAGGAGATTTTGATCTTAAAAGTGCCTACAATTTTGCGGATATTGCTCCTTGATGTCAAATTCTTTGGCTGCAGAACCCAAGTACCTTACAAATTAAGAGGTTATGCATGTAGCATATTTGTGAACAACATATTCCTCCCTATAATCATTAATACATCAATATGCAGCCCTTGTATTTATTTCCTTATAAACAGTTGTGTTTAGTCAAAATAAATTTGTGCTTTTGAAAGAGGAGCAATCCATGGAAAGTTAACAAGACATGGGCTATTTGTTTCCTTGCACAAATTCTATTGGTTAGTCATATTGCAAATTCAAACCCTTTTGAAATTTCTAACAGAGTATCCTTGTAATTAGGAATGCATGACCATGCCAAAAGCACTATGAAGTACTAGTTCAAAAGCTCTAGAAAGTGTTTGTATTTACAGTGCTTTTCTACGTGTACATTAATGTTATCACTTATTAGGGTTTGCTCTATCAAAAATTCAAAAAGGTTCTGAGTCTTGATTATAACGTGTGGAATTTTTACAAGTATACAGGTAATGTCAATAATGGTATCATGTGCCTTTTTGTTCCCTTGGGATTCTCCAATGGGGGCAGATCGACTAGACTTTCTTTTTAGTATATTTTGAAGAACAAAAATAATCCATGTTCTATGAATCGCATCAAAATGTACTTTTCTAACCAAGATGTATAGAAAAAGGCAAACATACAAAATGTATTTGATATTCTGTGCTTTAACATGTATACACGTATATATGATCAGAGTCATATATATTATTGAAAACAACAAAATTAGTGAAATTTAACCAGAAAAGAATCGTTTCCACGACTGCCATGGGAGAAATCCACCTGCCAGAGAAAATGGATTTAGACATCAATGCTAATTCAACAAATGCAGGGAAAAAAAAAAAAAAAAAAAAAAAAAAAAAAAAAAAAACAACAACGACAACAACTTTATAAAGAACAAAAATTGAATCATACCACATTCGGGGCATTTAAAATAGTCCTTTTCTCTGAGAACAAGTCCTGACCCTCCACATACCACACATCTTCTCTGTGCTATCTGCCAGAATATAAGAAAATGTAACATTTTCTAATCTTGTTCCAGACAAAGTTCCCAGTTTCTTCTATCAAGGAAGTCATTAGTCAACAATATAGGCCTAAATAATATGGGCTTACAATTCTTTTGCTGAACTCTATCCCTGCCACCACAAAAGGTGTAACTCCAGCTGCACATTAAAAATTAATTTTTTTTTAAAATGTATATTAAAGGTATGAGATAATCAAAAAAGACACTGTTCAAAAATAAAATACATATCATGTATCGTAAAATAATACTTACCAATAGCACCAACAACAATTTGCCAAGTGACCTCAACCCCAGCCGGATTCATTGTGGTGGAAACATCATTAATCACCTTAATCCTTGTAGTTAATCTTCGATTTCCAATCAAATTAGTGTAATTTTTTGGGCAAACAAGATTGACATTAGATTTTGTGGCTGTCCTTTTAGAGAAAGTGTTGTTTGAGCTTGGAACAAGCGATGAAGAAAGTGAAGGGCTTAAAGATTCCATTGGAAAGAGAGTAAAGCATATTCGGCCATGGAAGCTTAACTAAACATAAGGTCTGGACCGTTTTAAATTGGGCCACGTTGGCTAGTTGGCTTCCTTTGGTTTTGGGTTCGCAACAAACCACACAATAGCTTGTGTGGATCACAAATCTCTTCTCTGGGTCCACTTCTATGGCTTTAGCTAGTCTTGGAAACGCACCGTTTCGTTCAAATGGAAATGTTTGTTTGTTCCCACTTGAATGTAAATGATTATGACCCACCATTTGTCAGTTTAGGTACTAATAAATGACACATTTAAAGGGTTTAATCCACTAATCACTAGAGTATTACTCTGTTAATTAAAGGTTTTTAATTTGGGTTGTAATTTGTACACGGTTTTGTCTTGCTAATTGTGAAGAAAGTTATACAGAGCCCCCGTTACCAAACCTTCCATTCAAGTTATCAACTCCAACCATCTTTCTTAACTTGATATTTTTCATCAAGAATAGGGTGAGCCACATTGGAAGAAAAGACTTATTGTTCTTAGCTATTCAATTCTTAAAACATGTGTTGTTGACTTGTCTATGAGTAGGTTTCGATTTATATCCTGTGGCCTAGGAGACAATCCCAACGCCAAGTGGCTAGTGGCACTGAGGCAAGTTGCAATTTTGGCTTTTTTTTTTTTAATGTGAAATTTTAGGCATTATTTAATTATTTTTATCCTATTTCAAATTAACCTTTCACCAAAAAAAAAATCATATACTATATAATAAAAGTTGAGCTTAGAAGCTATGGTTGAGTCAAGTGGCTTCACTAAATTGTAGAAATTTTTTAAAATTTTTAAAATATATATATATAATTTTTTCTCCTATAATTTCTAAGTTGATAAAAATCTTAATTTGATTACAATCCAAATTCTTCATCTAATCCATTTAATCCTTATTTTTTAAGTGTAGTGTATTATATATAATCCAATTCTAATCCATCTAATCCTTATTTGTACGTATAGTGTATTATAAAATAAAGCAGTTTTAACCAAACATGCCACTTATATTAAAAAAATAAGTTTTTTAACAAAATACGCTACCTACATTCAACAAAACGTAAAATTTTAAAGAGAGATTAAATTTAGTTGGTTTTCCTCTTTGAAAAGTAAATTTAGTTGGTTGGTGCCATACAATTACAACTTACAATTATGTCTATCTAAATATTATCAACAAAGCCTAAAATAATAAGATAGAAAGAAAAATAAAATTCAAAGTATAAAATATTAAAATGTGTAGTAGTGTACGTAGAAGTATAGCTAATCCCATGAATTAAAAAAATAAAATAAAATAAAATAAACCCACTTTCATTGGGAGGATATACATACGGGAAGCAATTAATAATAAATTTGCTATCTTTTTTTTTTTTCCAAATTTATTTTGTTTAAATTTATTTATTTTTTGGATAAATATCAAATTTTTGGATAACAAAAAGAAGAAGAAGAAGAAGCAGCTAATATCATTAACAACTTGATCTTTACCGTATATTAGAGGAAAATAAATTGTTATTAACATTAACAACTTGATTTTTATGGTATTTGATTTTAAATCAATTCCTCCTTTTTTTTTCTTCCTTTTCTTTCTTCTTTTCTTTTTGTGTGTGTGTGTGTGTGTGTG
>NW_027069802.1:315702-330285 GCF_002906115.3 Quercus suber
AAGCTTCTTGGGATCAACTGTTGAATCTGAGGCCTTTACCATCATGTTCATGTGGAAAGTGCATTTGTGGTGTGAACGAGAAGATTGTGCATCTTCACCACCAAGATTCAATCATGCAGTTTCTTAATGGTTTGAATGATTGTTATTCACAGGTCAAGACTCAAATCCTCATGATGGAACCTGTTCCATCTGTGGATAAGACCTTTTCTTTGGTGATCCAGGAGGAAAGGCAACGAATTTCCAATGTTCATGCCATTCCTTCAGTGGAATCCACTGCTCTAGCAGTTAAGAATCAAGCCTTCAATCAAGGTTTCAATCAAGTTTCTTTTCCTGGCAAGAACTTCAAAGGGAATATAGGAAAGGGAAGGCCTATGTGCAGCTACTGTGGAAAAGTTGGACATGTCAAAGAAAAATGCTATAAGCTGGTTGGATTTCCACCAGGCTACAAGCAAAAGGGAAGAGTTCCTATGGCTAATCAGATCATGGTAGATTGTGATCAAACTCAGACTGAAGTAGTGCATCAGAAGCATCAGAACAACAATTTTTCTTTCACTTCAGAGCAATATCAGCAGTTGATTTCCCTGTTGAACTCTACTGTGTCCAGTTCTGGTAATTCTGATGAAGCACTTCACACAGCTAATTCTGCCATTTTAGGTATTTTGGATGATCCTTTTCAAACCTCAATATGTTTGAGCATGCAACACTCTATCTTTACTGTGAATCCTTCAGATAAAACAGCACATAATCAAGATACTTGGGTTCTTGATACGGGTGCCACAGATCACATAGTCCATTCAGTTGATTTGTTCACTAAAATTACTAGTCTATCACTACTTTTGTCCAATTACCTAATGGAGAAAGAGTTGTTGTCACACACATAGGAACTATTCAAGTTACTTCTAGTCTACTTCTTGAAAATGTTCTCTGTGTTCCTTCCTTCACCTTTAATTTGATATCCATTAGTCAACTAACCAAGAGTCTGTCATGCTGTTTCATTTTCCTGCCCAATATGTGTCTCATACAGGACCTTTCTTGCTGAAAAACGATTGGAGTGGGTAAGCTGCATCACAATCTCTACCTGCTACAGCCTTCAGAGTATTGCAATTCAATTTCAACTGTTTCTTCTATATTAGGTTCTGCTCTAAATTCCTTTGCAAATAATGTTGTGGATATTCCTGTTACCACTAAGTCCTATCTTTGGCATCTTAGATTAGGTCATGTTTCAGATGCTAAACTCCAGGTTCTGTGTAAGCTTCTTCCTGATGTAACCAATGTACACAGTAATAAAGATTGTGCACTTTGTCCCATTGCAAAACACAAAAGACTTCCTTTCCCATTTTTCAATCATTTATCTGCTAATGCCTTTGATCTCATTCACTGTGATGTTTGGGGTCCTTTTGCAAAATCCACTCATAATGGTTTTAGATATTTCCTCACCATTGTTGATGATGCAACTAGATCAACTTGGATATACCTTATGCAGTCCAAAACAGAAACTAGACCATTATTAATCTCTTTTTATAAAATGATTTCCACTCAATTTCACATCAACATTAAAGCCTTTAGAACTGATAATGCTCATGAATTCTTTCTTAAAGATTTCTTTGCTACTCATGGCATTATACATCAGCATTCTTGTGTTGCCACTCCACAACAAAATTCTGTTGTGGAGAGGAAACATCAATACATTTTAAGCATTGCAAGGGCACTAAAATTTCAGTCTAATGTACCTATTTCCTACTGGGGTGAATGTGTTTTGACTGCTGTGTACATTATCAACAGATTGCCTTCCTCACTTTTAGACAATAAAACTCCTTTTGAGAAGCTTTACAACAAATCACCTTCATTTGTTCACTTAAAGGTCTTTGGTTGCCTTTGTTTTGCATCCACATTGTCTCATAACCGATCCAAATTTGATCCTAGGTCTATTCCCTGTGTCTTTCTGGGATTTCCTTTTGGTGTCAAAGGTTACAAATTACTCAATCTAGTCACTAAGAAAATTTTTGTCTCTAGAGATGTGATTTTCCATGAGACTGTTTTTCCCTTTGTTTCATCTACTTATTCTTCCTCACCTCACTCCACTATCACTTTTCCTCATCTTTTTCCTCATCTAGATACTTCTGATATCTCTCAATCTGCCTTGTTTGATTCTCCTTTAACCACACATTCTAATTCTGTCATCACTCAATCCATACCTGATCCAAACCTGCCTATTTTGCCTTCAAATTCTATACTTCATTCTCCTTTACCTGATGATTCTATTTCTGCATCTTGTGATTTGCCTACTGTTTCTCCTCATAGTCCTAATCCCTTGAACACTGACCTTCCTATTATTCCTTCAAATCCATCCTTGAGGAAATCTACTAGAGTGTCTAAGCCTCCTTCCTATTTGAAAGACTTTAAATGTAGCAATGTTATTACTGATCAGCTTCACCATTCCAATCATGCCATCAAGTCTGGTTCAGCTTCCCACACCTCAGGTACAAAATATCCCTTATCCCAATTTCTTGGTTCATCTACTTTATCTCCACCCTATGCCCACTTTTGCTCTCTTATCACTGCTGTTTCTGAACCACATTCCTATCATGAGGCTGTTCAAGATCCCAAATGGCAATCTGCAATGGATGCTGAAATTGCTGCCTTAGAATCCAACCAGACCTGGTCTCTTACTCCCTTACCATCTCATAAAAGAGCCATTGGGTGCAGATGGGTCTATAAAGTGAAGTATAAGGCTGATGGCACAGTGGAAAGGTATAAGGCCCGTCTTGTAGCTAAAGGTTTTACACAGCAGGAAGGTTTGGATTTCACTGAGACTTTTTCCCCAGTTGCTAAAATGACAACTGTCAAGACCTTGCTTGCCATTTCTGCTGTGAGGGGCTGGCACCTCACTCAGCTTGATGTTAACAATGCTTTCCTTCATGGAGAGCTTCATGAGGAAGTTTATATGCAGCTGCCTCCAGGATTCCACAGCAAAGGGAAGAACATTGTGTGTAAACTGCACAAATCCTTATATGGCCTTAGGCAAGCATCAAGGTAGTGGTACTCCAAATTTTCATCTACCATTCTCAAATATGGTTTCAAACAGTCAAGGTCAGATTATTCCCTCTTTACCAAGAAGTTTAATCAGTCATTCACAGCTCTTCTAGTTTATGTGGATGATATTCTCATAGCTAGCAATGATATTCAAGCTGTTGAAGAACTTAAAATGTTCCTGGACCAAGAGTTCAAATTAAAGGACCTTGGAAATTTAAAATTCTTCCTTGGTCATGAGGTTGCTAGGTCAGCTAAAGGCATTTCCTTGTGTCAAAGGAAGTATGCCTTGGATGTGCTCAAAGATGCAGGCATAGCAGGCTGCAAGCCTAGCAAAGTTCCTATGGAACAAAACCTAAAATTGAGCAAATACCATGGGGAATTGTTACCTGATCCTGGCATTTATAGAAGATTGGTTGGCAGATTGATATATTTGACTATTACCAGACCAGATATCACATATCCGGTGAATAAACTGAGTCAGTTTCTTTCCAAACCAAGAAAACCTTACTTGGATGCAGCCTATAAAGTGTTACAGTATATCAAAGGAAGTCCTGGACAAGGTATTTTGTTATCCTCCACTTCGGATTTGCATTTGAAGGCATTCACAGATGCAGATTGGGCATCCTGTGTTGACACTAGACGATCCACCACTGGCTATTGCATATTTTTGGGTAATTCTCTGATTTCATGGAAGTCCAAAAAGCAATCCATTGTCTCTAGATCATCTGCAGAAGCGGAATATCGAGCCATAGCAGTGACAGTGTGTGAGATGACTTGGATATTGGCTTTTTTGAAGGATTTAGAAGTGTGTCATCCAAAGCCTGCAATGATGTTTTGTGATAACCAAGCAGCTATATATATTGGTGAGAATCCCGTCTTTCATGAGAGGACCAAGCATATAGCGATAGATTGTCACTTGGTCAGGGACAAAGTTGAAGATAAAGTCATAAGATTGTTCTTCACTCCTACTCACTCACAGCTAGCTGATTTGCTTACTAAAGCCCTCAGTGGTCACCAATTGAAAGTTTTACTTGCCAAGATGAACATTGTGAACATTAACAGTCTAGATTGTCATCTTGAGGGAGCGTATCAAGATAATGATTCAGATCAGAAAGCAAGGAAACAACAGAAGAAAGAAGTGCAGTGATGCAAACACAAGTTGCACAAGTTGAACGACAGCATAGCTTTGTAGTTTTTAGTTATACATTGTAAATGCTTGTAGTTTAGTGTTATATTTTAAGTAAGAGCACTTCACACGTGACTTAACTAACCAAACACGTGCTGTAACCGTTTCCACTCTTTCTGGGAATTTCTGTTTGCTCTGTTTTCTGTATTTAAACCAGATCATGTACAAATACATTCATTCAATACAATTCAGATATTTTCTTCATTCCAAATATTCTCTCTAGCTTGATTTTCTTTTCTTCTTCTTCCAAAGCTCTCAGTGCTTTCTTATAACATATACTCCATAATTTTTATTGTTCAAGCTATAGAACAAAAATAAAATTATTAAATCACACAGCCTCATGTGCGTACCTAATATTATTTTTTCAATTGGAGTATTTTTCTCTATATATCTTTGAGTTTGAAAATAAATTAAAATTTTTACCTAATTTTTGTTATGTTTTGTTCATGTCCCTAGCTAACAAATTTCTCAATAGATCCTTTCTAAGATTAAATTAATTCTGCTATAAAATTTTTCTAGAAAAATTTTATAATTAAATAAATTCACAACTAAAAGAAATACCATTTACAATATAAAATTATAGTATAACTAGAATAAAATTTTAAACTGTAAATTAATAGAACTTTATTTATTAAACGTATCATTGTAACTTGCAGTTTTATTTACCAATTATCAAGATAATCATCCAATAACCTTAATCATCACAAGTGAAGAATGATTCGCTTATAAACAAATTGAAATTAGAATTGTTTTATAACAATTATATACAAAGTGATATGTTCAGGTTTGAGACTGTGAAGTAGTCTCTCTAAACAAAAATTAATGGTAAAGTTACCTACTAATCATCTCTCAAGCCCTATATATAAAAATAGGAGTTTTGTGTACTATATACAACAGCAATAACATGTGGCTCTTTGAGATTAATTTTAGTGGTGAAATGAGAAAACGTGAGTTTGGCATGGTGACTTGCAGTCAAAGAAAGAAAAAAAAAATGGTACAAGAATTTCTCCAACTAATTAGACATAAATCACTTTTCCAAACAAAACTATGAGCGGGATAGGTCCCATAGGAGATATTTTTGTTTAGAATACTATAAAAATATATTAACGTATTATAAGACCAAAGATTGTGGGGGCCTGATTCAGAAAAGTCATTTATTATTCTTTGGTGTAAGTAGGATTTTAGCTTATATTATTTATTTAAAAAGAAAAGTCTCTAACTATTGAGCTAATTGAACTCACAATTCATCTCTTTTATTAAAAGAAAAAAAAAACTTATGTTTAATATTTTTATTTTTATTTTTATATAATTCAATAATTACAACAATGAAGAGAAGATTTGAATCTTAATTAATCTCCTTATAAAAGAGAATAACTATGCTACTCATTTACAAAACTCCTAATCACTAATTATTAATATCTAAGTTTTCACTTACTATATTTCATATTTGGATAAGGAGGGAGTTTGGAGGATAGAGGAGAGGAATAAAATAAGACATAAAAATTAATTGTCCAACCATATAGTGGACGTAGGGTTTTTGTTTTGATAATTTATATACAGAGGATGCAGGGTTGTTCAGTAGAGCAAGGCTTAAATTAATATAAAATTTCTTTTCTCCTGTGTTAAGATTAGAGAAGACAATAAGCTTCTTTAAGAAGTGCAGAGTGGAATTCAGCAGATTCTTTAAACTTCTATAAGACTTATAAGACAATATATTGACACCTACCACACATTTGAACTTTATATTTTATTTAAACTTATAGTTATTACAATGTTATGAAGCTCACAAATCATCATGATATCGAACCAATCACAATGATTATTTGTTTTGTCTCATTCCAAATAAACGGGTCAACATGCAAGTTCTAGTAGTCCACAGTCATAAAGCTCTGCACAGTAGCTATTTCAATTTGTTGCACGATATAAGCTATACATGGCCCAAAGAAAGCCATTTAAGTCCTAAAGGCAGAATCCATCTAGCTAGGTCAGCCCCATGGTACACGTACTCCATATATAATTTTCATTGTTCAATCTAGGTCATCCTCATTAAAACCCTCTGGTGCGTACGTATACCTAATTTATTCCCCTATGGTACAGACATAATATTGTTTACACTTATCTTGTGCATTTCTCAAAGACTTTTCTCCTTCTCTTATGTCACTCCTTATGTCACTTGCCATACATCAACCCTCACAATTTCAACCTCCCAACCAATGACTTTGCCATTTCGATGCTTGACTTTATGCTTATTCGTAAAAAAATTAGAGTACCATAAACTTATCCAGGAAAAAAAAAAATACGCCTATGTGAAATGTGAAAATTACAAGACAACAAATTCCAATTAAAAAAATGCTATGTTCATTCATAATAAATCGTAAATGATAAGTTGTTATTAGTTTTAATTTAAATTCACAATTTAAATTATTTTTTTGTTTACTCATAATAGTGGATAACAATCTATCATTTAAGATTTGTTGTAAAAATGTTATAAAAATAATATGAATATAACATTTTTAAAATAATTATTCCTTAATTTGTGGTTCAACTCCTTATTCATTAGTATCACTGTATCAGCAATCTCTTTCTTTCACATTATTAGGGGTAGTAACTTCTTGTCAAGACTTTAATTTTGTAATAAAGTGGGTCAAATGTTCTGCTAATTAAAGTTGAGGAGACATTGATTATCAAAAAAAAAAAAAAAAATTTGTCGAGACATTGCAGTAAGGTTAGACTTAAATGCTACCTGCCAAAGTTGATGTCAATTGATAATACAAAGTTAATCACTGCTGAAATTCCTGTGTCTTTCTGTACGGCTTGGTTTAGGTAAGAATGTTTATTCAGGATTTGGCTTACATTGTTTCTACGCACTTGAGGCAACATGAACACAACATGTGCTTTGATTTTATTTTTATCTTCTTCTTTTTTCACAAACCAAGATACGGAGAGGACACTTAAAAACTTTCTTCTACTTTAATTAGTTCTTGCTTCCATTAAACCCACAACCCCCAACTTGTTAAAAAGAAGGAAAACAAAAAAAAACAGAATAAGCAAAAGAAAATCCTGAGTGTACTATCCAAAAAAAAAAAAACTTTTGGCTGTTTACTTTTTTTTTTTTTTCAAATAATTTAGCATTTAATTATTATTATTTTAAAATAAGCTAACTTTTAGATTTTTTACATATTTAATATAAAAATTACTAAAAATTATATCTTTTTATAAGCATTATGTAAATAAGTAACTATAAATTGCGAGCACCACTCGGACATGAAGATATAGGGGAATTTAATTAGTGTTTGTTCTGATTGGCTTTATTTTTTAGTTCAAAATGTGTGTGTGTGTGTGTGTGTTTTTTCTTTTTATTATTATTATTTTATTTATTTATTTATTTTGCATTTGAAAAAGGGAAATGGGGTTAGTTGTGGAAATCCCATGCCATGGATGTGACAATGCCACAATGGTCATATGTTTTATAGCGTACGAAACAGGGGACATTCAAAATTTTGTTGCTCACATCCACAATTAATAAAGATCTGTTACTCTAAAGCACAACACAAATGAGAGATTAAAACTATTGGATAAAACTTTAGGTATATTTTTTTAGATGCGTAGTATATTGAGTTTTCCAATTAAATTTAAAAAAAGAAAAAGAAAAAAAAAGCAGTTGCATTCATTAATGAATCATAAACAATCTTAATATATTTTTTAAAGATAATTAAATGAAATGTAATTATATATTTAAATTTAATTAAAAAACTTAATAAATAAAACAAATATTGCAACTGCATGACGTTTTGCTGATTAGGAAAATCTCATACTCAACTTTCAAAAACTTTGTTAAACAAATTTCAACACAAAAGGAGTTGAACCCATTTCCACACAAAGATAAGCCTTTGCGAAAAAGCTCATTGTTCCGTAAAGCTGAACGACAGGGCTGCTGCACGAACCATTAATTTTGCGAATTCGGCTTTGACAAAGAAGAATGAAGACAAGAACGAGAGAATGAGATTTTTGCGGAATTCTAGAGTCAATCCTTTACATCTGGCCAACCGTGGGAAGCCATGAAAGTCAAGCTTCATGATACTTGTTGTTTCTTGTTTTGTTCTGCCTTAACTTTGTTTTTGTTTTTTTGTTTGTAAATTTAACAGCAGTCATTTTTGCTCTACAAAATTTTTATGTTCAAACTTTGTATTGTCATGACATGGTGTTCGGCATTAGGTCTAAGGTCTGAGGCTGTTGTAATTAGTCTAAATTTAATGTTTTCCTGCACATAGTGCTGCTCTCCTTTGGTGGTCGGTGTTAATAAGCACCGTGTAGTGTGTCAATGTTAGACTAATATGAATCCTGTTTAATAAAAAAATTAAATAAATAGAAGAAAAAGATATAAAATTGTCTTAATATTTTTTTTCTCTTTATAAAGTAGGTCCCATAGCTTATAAAGCTGAAAAGAATGATATAAAGCTACAAAAAAGAGGTTAAAAAGTTGTTAACAAATATCTTACGGTGTCCGCTAACACAATCCAGAAAAAATTTACTTCTTCACATTTTATTTTATTTTATTAAGAGTTGAAATTGAAAGTTAATTTTTTTTTTAACTCTTTCTTAGTGCTTTATAACTATTGCACACGGTGCACTTAATTTGAATCTGTCATTCTTGATCAAGAATTCCTAAACTTAATTATCTTTCTAGACACCGGTGTAGCCATTCTCCAACCATATATAGCATCTATCTTCTAGTCACAAGGGCAGTCGTCCGCGGTCATGTTAACCATCTTATAAGTAGGATTAATTTTACTTTATTTACATTATAAGTAGGTTTTAGTTCTTCGAATCTAGACAATGGGTTCGAGTCTTGATATATCTAACTCATAAAAATAAATTTGATGTAGACAAAATGGAATATTAATAGAGAAAACCTATAGACAAAAAAAAAATGACAACAAATTAAACATTTGTTAATGTGGCAAATTGTTAATAATAAGTAAAAAAATGATGTTCGTAGTAGGTTCAAATAAGAATCCATACAAATTTTCCATATCAACATGTGTCAAAAATGTTTTCAATATATTTTTGGCAAAAATGCAAAACTGACATCTTAACTTTCACATTTTTTCATTTCAGTCCTTTAACTTTCAGTTTTGTCAATTCAGTTCTTGGTTTATATTTCCTATTTTCTGACTTCTTCGGTGTAAATTTTCTATGACATTTTTGAACTAATCTATAGGAGGATCTGGGAACCGAGTACCTTGTCAGGCCAGTAGCCCATGTTGAGGATGAGGAAGATGCTAGTGATTTTGAGCTAGAGGAGAAGGCGGCGAGGAGGAAGAAATCGATGAGGAGGATGAAGATGAAGATGGTGGGAAGGTTGATGTTCTGGCAAAGAGGAAGAGGTCGGATAAAGATGATTCGGATAACGATGATGATGGTGGAGAGGATGACGAGAGACCATCCAAGTGATAGGGTTGGGCCTCTGCTTGGTTTTTCTATATATATATATATATATTTTTTTTTTTTTTAATTTTGAATTAAAAAAAAAGTGCAAAATCGTTCTAATGGCAAACACTAACAGTCATGTAACGAGCCTTATATTGACAAAAATTGAAAGTTAGAGGACTGAAATGAAAAAAAAAAAAAAAACGAAAATTAGAGGGTCAGTTTTGCATTTTTGCCTTAATTTTTTTTTTTTTTGTATATGTAGCATTGTTTATATTAAAACCTTAATTAGTTTTAGGTTCAATAGTTTTCAAATTATAAGTAGGTTTTAGTAAATTAAATCTAGACAATGGATTCGAGCCTTGATATATCTAATTCATAAAAATAAATTTGATGTAGAAAAAATGGAATATTAATTTAAAAAGTCTATAAACATAAAAATTAGATATTTACTGATGTGACAAATTGTTAGTAATAAGTAAAACAATAATACTAGTAATACATTCAAATGAGAACCAGTAAGACTTGCCATCTCAACATGTGTCAAAAATGTTGTCAATTTTATTTATTTATTTTATATTTAACATTGCTTATATTAAAACCTTAATGACTTATAGGTTCAATAAAATTCACAACGTTCATAAAAAAAAAAAAAAAAAAATAATAATAACAATAAAATTCACAACCAATTGTTTTGAGCTTCTCATCAATTTTTGAAGATCAGGTGGGTGGGGTCGGGTGATACTTCAATAGTAATGGTGAATGTACAAGGGTGAGCACGTTCATTCTTTCTCGCTAGTCCTTGCACACATCTTTACATTTATGAGGTATCAATAATAGCCCATTCTTTTTTTTTAGGTGCACTCTCTCAACCTACTAGTATAAATAAATTCTAAGATTAGAATTGTGAAGACCACTTGAATATGATCCTTTTACTAAGAAACCATAAACTATGTTAATCATCAAAATATTTTGTAATTAAATTATTTTTATTATTTTTTAAAAGGCTAAATTACAAATTGCAACATCCAACTTCATTTTATTCAATTTAGTTTTCGAACTTTCAATTTTGGTTAATTCAATTCTCCCATTAATCCTTGTCAAAATTGAACTGTTAACTTTAAACTTAAGTTCAATGTAAAACTATATAATTGTGGACGTCCTTAATGGCTAGATTTTGACATAGAGTAACAGAAAGATTGAATTGAACAAAGTTGAAAATTAGAAAATCAAATTGAATGAAAGTGAAATTAAAAGACTGGATTGAATTTTAGGCAAAGTTAGAGATTACCATTTGTAATTTGCCACAAAAAAGAATTAATGATTATGATTACCAAATCCAAATAAATGGAGATATGATTAATTATATTAATGAACGTGTAAGTAATTAGAATAAATTAAGATTATAAAGAAAGGCTTTTATTGGTTAATTCATCCGAGGAAGAAATACAAAAAGGAGTGCACTTTAGGAGATAAGGCCCTGTAAAAAGCTGGATCTGAAAAAGAAGTTGAAAAAAAAGTTTACTGTTCAAAAACGTGTGGACCAAAAGTCCCCGTTGGGGCTTTTCACTTGCATTCATCTTCTTACCTAATGTCAAAAAGACCCTTCCACTTCAACATTTAACAAAATCAAATTGTCCCCTCCTTTCATTTACAGATTTACTATATAAATTTACTGTATATATCATTCTTTTCTAATTTCATGTACAGAATGACTAAAACATCCATAGATAGAGAAAGAAAATTTAAAATTAAACTATAAGAAGATTTAAACATGGCATGGTCACAATTCTTATTTCTCTAATTTCTGCTTCAGTACTTAATTAATCAACCTTTTTTTTTTAATCTCTTTTTTGTTTCCATAGGTTTTGACTGTTGGATAAGTGAAAGTGAAACTATATAATATGATCATAAATATACTATCAAGGACTAAAATAGCTACACATTTGATATCGGCATCATCAACAATATGATACACAATTGATAATGATTTTCTGCCCCTCCAAAGGCCATTGTCCTCAATATATATACTAATTTTTTTTTATTATAAAATTTTAAACCTCAAATTTAGTATGATGGAAGGTGGGCATATTAATTGGTCAGCTATGATGTCACAAGTGGTCCATAAAAATAAAATAGAAGACTTAGAATTTACATGCAATATGTCAACAATTTATATAACAAAGAGATGACCATAACAAAGACACCAGGATGATCATGATGATAGTTTATAAATTAATGTTGAACCATATTTGACTATAAGTTGTGAATCAAGGGTCTTTTTAGTCTTTGAGTAGGTTGAAAGTGAAAATTTAATGAGATTATAAGATGATGACAATAGAATCTAGTCTATTCTAATGTCAATGGCAGCCCGTGTAAATCATGGACCAAATGTGGTCATTCCTTAACCAAGACTTACTATAAATTGTGGATAGATTTTCATTGTTATGTCTCTGTGAGGGGACCTTGCAGTTGTAGTTATTGACAGGAAGACAGATATTTGTTTCAACTTTGCAGCAAAGAAGACCAAGAAACTTAAGGTTGTAAGCATCAAAGGTATGCCAGAAAAACTTTATTAATTTGATGTTGGTATTGATATGGCTTTAATTTTCTTGTTAGTTGAATTTCTTGCGTCTGACTTTTTTAGGTAGACATGTATTTTCTATGCTTCATGTTGTCAATTTCTATGTAGAATGTTGGTATGGTTAGTATGAAACAAGAATGTGTTTTGGTGATGAGGTTGTGGTGTTTTCTGTATCTTTGAGCTAAATTCAGTTCGAAGTCTTTCTTTTTAGAGGTAATATGTTGTTTGTGAAAATGGGTTGGTAGCTTCTTCTTCTTCTTTTGGTGTATGAAAAAGGATTTTCCCATTTGGGTTGTACTCCATGAATTTTGTTCTTCTTCTATATCACACACACAAATATATATTTCTTTACATCTGTTTTTTCCTGAATGAAGGTGATGGCTTTAGAATTATAAGTGGAATAAATACTTAGCCTGACTCTCTCTCTCTCTCTCTCTGTATATGTTTTTTTCAAACTTTAACAAGTTTGATTTGTTATTGTTGGTGGTTTTTCTTAAACCATAGATCTTGAGGGTCTTTTAAGGTTTAGACGGTCGCTGGGAATTTTTGCTCTCTCTAAAATTTCTACCTTCTTGTGGATATAGTTTTTCAATCAGTATGAATTGAGATGCTCTAGAAGGTGTAGAAAGTCTTCTTCTTCTTCATCTTCTTCTCTTTTCAATATTACATGCTAATAAGGGATATCTAATTGTGGTCTGGAAGCAATTCTGTGTGTTTTTTCTTCAGAAGTATTTTTATGCTGTGACTTTGATCTACAAATTGCTTGATTTTTTATAATAGCATTATTGGCATTGCACTAATAGATGCATCTAAGTGTTCTGTATTAGCATTCTCTATCCAAAAAAAAGTATTTTGTATTTGTAATTTTCTTCTGCACTCATAACGGTAGCCATGCAGAGCTATCTTGTTAAGTAATCCATTAAATTAATGTCAATTAGACTTTTGGTTTGAAACAGGGTTTACTTCTCGACAGCTGTGTCCTTAGTGAATGTATTACAAGTGGCATACACGCAGGGATTACAGCATCTTCTAGGTTGTTGAGTCAAAGGTGTTCATCATCTGTCAGATACTTTCCTATAAGGTTGAACCTACGGTTTTTTTTTTTTTTTTTAAATCTTCCCTTCAGATTTTTTATTTTGGGTATAAATTTTGATTATTTTCACACTAAGAACACAATAAAATGAATTACTTGATCATGTAGCTTGTACACTGCAGTAAATATCCTTGTTCTTCAAAAGAGCTGTTTATAATTTCCTTTTGTTGAGAATAAAGACACAGAGAGAAAGGGAGAAAAAGAACCGTGTTAATGTATTTTATCATGTTTTGTACAGTTAATGTATAGAAGGCCTGAATATATAGACCTAAGGCAATTGATCTAGTGGGACAGAGGATCATTGATTGATACTAAAATAAAGGACCGTACAATAGTGATTGTCCTGGATTTTAGCTTAATCAAGGATATACATAATGCTAACGGATACTCTATATATTTATACAGATACTATATATGAACACCTCTCATTAAAAAGACAAGTAAAAGGAATAGGCATACATATATAATGAAGAGAATAGGTTGGGGCCAAAAAGAAAAGATGAAAGAGGAGGGGATGAACATGTGTTTAGTGCCAAATCATGCAACTTCGGTTATAAGAGTTTAACTTTGAGAATCTTCCTACTGTAATACTTTGACTACTGGCAGAACTGTATTTTTTCATGACTAGCTTTCATGTATATATATGGTTCTCAAAGTGGAGCGCATAAACAAATGAAAATGCCAAGCATATGTTATCCTCTAGACAAAACATATGACATTGTAGTTTATGCTATCTGAGTAGTGTTAATCTATCCATTAACCACTCCTACCTTGCATGCTGCCGTTGTTCATGTTAATCTTTAGGAACCTTTAACATCATTTGCTGCTTATAGGATCACATTTCTACAGCTCTAACATGCTTCCATATGATCTACAATGTAATTCTTGCTCATTAATCATATTAAGTATGTTGCTACTCTTCTCTGCAGAATATGTTGATATATCATCTACGCTGAAATTTGGAAATGATGATAAAGCTGCATAATTTGAAGTAAGCCAGCTCTGTAGTTCAAGAAGATAGAAAGCTGTCAGTTAAGGTTGAGAACATCAGTGCCAGAAAAGTTATCCGGTCTTGTTTTGGGCCACTGGCCATCCATTGATTGTCCTAAAAAAGACAATTGGCTATTTTTCAATGCATCCATCTCAGAAACAAAAATTTTCAAATGGGTTGCAGAGGTTCTCTGACGAGCCAGTGCAGGAGGTGGTCTCCTATTGCATGCCCACCATCCAGAGTTTGGAACCCCACTCATGCTTCTG
>NW_027069802.1:332028-424553 GCF_002906115.3 Quercus suber
AACGGTTCTTCACCTTGAGGACGGTTTTGATCTTTGTTGATGGCTTCGTGGGATTCATGGAAGCTCTTTGAAAGATCATCTCAACAATGTTTCTTGATGGGTCTCCAGTGTTAAGCCCTGTTTAAAATTGGCAAGAAAAGGTATAAACAAAATACATAATGCATTCTATAGGTTAAAGATTCACAAAGTTTACAGCTATTCCCAACCCACTGACATCAGACATCAGCAAAACTAGATATCAAGAAATCGCAAGCCTGTTGCAGCATGGATCGAAATAATGTGACTAAAATCCAGTTTTGATGGGTTTGTCAGATGGCTTGCGTGAGATGAGAGGAAGAGGTCCTTGAGCTATTCTTGATATGAGGCAATTTGTTAATTTTAGTAAGCCACTTGATTGGTTCAAGATGAATTGGACGCAGGCCTCAGCAGGCCAAGTAAAGTGATTGTTTTGTCTTTTGTCTCATGAGAGGCCTTCAAGTGTAGAATATTGCAACCATAGAGATAGATTGTTTCGTGCAAGACTATGAAGTTCTCAACTTAAGCTCAAAGAATATGCATTAAATTCAATATTCCTAGTTATATTTTTGGGTCAAGGGTCATGTTAGCATGTATAACCGAAATAAGTTTTCTCCATTTGACCTTTAAGGCAAAATGATATGAACCTTTTTAAAGTGGATTTGATGTATTTCGGGGAAGGACATCTCAACTACATCAAGCTTCATTAAATTCCTATGCAAAGAAATCCTCATTATCGGATGTCCCATGAGCAATATTTGTCAGAAAAGTGCATGCTGCAGGTGTAGAGGAAAGCAGCGCCATAATGAAAGTGCTTATTTATTGGCAATCTTGCAGTTGCATAAATATATCTAAGAGGAAAGGTGAAATCAAACCACTGTTACTATTGAATTTTTAACAAGAAAACAAACACCTATTACTGCCTAACCTCTTCACACTATTGCACATCCAGTCAATACAAGTTTCTTATCCTGCTATCTATAAATTGGTTTACAAAACACCATCTTGGGACAGGATGTAAAGATTCAAAGCCTTAAAGCATTGTGAGAAAGCAAACACTTACTGGAAAGCAATGTTCGTGTGCAGTTCTGCTTGCAAATCACCTTCGTACTATGAACAAGCTCAGATTCCAGGTTATCCTTCTCAGTAGTAGGACTCATTTTCTTATAACACGTCCCAGGCGGCCGAACCACACCAGTCAGCTTAACTCCACAGTTAAAGTTCTCCTTCAGAGAAACCCACAATGCATGCATCTCTGTCTCTCTCTCTCTCTTTGGGATTCTAATTCACTATACTATATTCAATGACACTCCACATCAGTCGATGAGAAATATAATTTGTCAATTATAATACAAAGACTACTTTGTAACAAAAGGGAAAAAGTTACTTTGTTGCACAGAACTCATATAGTCATAGGTAACTTTGTGCCTTTTGGGTAGCTATTAGAACTTTTAAGGTTGGTTTGTAAAGCTAGCTCTGATGGAGATTTGGTCCACATTAACGAGGCTGCATGGTTTTAAAAGAAAGACAAAATGGTGAATTTAAATATTTTTGGATTCTATCAGCAGTGCATTTAAAGACCAAATGGTAACTGTCAGCCCACCCAAAAAGCACCAAAAAAAGCAACACATGCTTCGGTTTTTGCTACAAGTCTAGGGAATGCAAAGAAACACAGAATCTCAAATCATCTGTACTTGGCTAGGTAGTAAAACATTGCGGGAAATTCAATTCCATTCCCCCTTTTTCCACAGGTTTTCTCTGTGGGGTCCAAAAAAGCTGGCTTAACGGTTGATTCTAACGGCTAGATTTAGATTGATTAGATGTCTTTTGTCACCTTCATGAGAGATTTATTCTCAAAAAGAGCCTTCTGGAGAGAGTGTGGGGCTTTGCTTACCTAGTTGCTTCATATTCACTAGAACATGCTGTAAAATGTTTTTCACTATATATTTGCCAATTGCTTTGTTTGAACATGGCCCCAGCAAAAAGAACTAGTAATATACTACTATTTCTGCCAGTTTTTGGTTTTTCATGTATTGGTAAGCAAGTCCCCACCTCACCCACTCCGGTCTCAAATTTGGAGCCAAACATTCCCCCTTTTCTATGGGTAATTCTTACACCGAGAGCAGTGCTCTCTCCTCCCACATGAGGAGTGGGCTCCATGGTGGGACTCACGTGTAAAGCCCACCCCTCCTATGAGAGGAGGGAGCACGGCTCCCGGAGCACGTAAGTTTTTTCCCTTTCTATATAGCCACAGGCACTGGTGGCACTCCATTCTCAACTTTGATCATTATAGTACTTAGATGTATCATCATTTTTCTGACTATAACAGCTTTGCAAGATGCAATCATGTGAAAACTCATGAGCTAGCTAATAACAAACAGTCCATAATAAGAAAAAGGCCAATAGATAGAACTATATTTCTTACAAATACATGCACTTGATAAGTTACAGCACTGTCTTTCTGTCAGAAATTCATACGAGTCTCAATTTCATATTTGTACAATGTATTCTTCGAGAGTTAATGTAATACAAATAGTGATTGGACTTCAAAGGCATTTTGCAGGGAGGCAGTCAAGACCAGGAACAGCTCTTCATACAAATTGTATTTGGACTTCAAAAGCATTTGCAGGGGGCAGTCAATACCAATAACAGCTCTCAGATACTTAAGAAAAATGTATAGGAATCCTAATATAATCTTCAGACTCTTGCCTTTTTCTTCTTAAGCCGAAAAGGATGGGAAAAAAAAAGTAAAAATCGCACAGCATCTTATTTTTGTTGGCTTTTCATAGTAAACAATTTCATGGACCTGTTAGTATTTTCCCCATGTTCTGGGGAAATGGGTAAGAGGAATGGTTTAAAGGTGGAATTCCAATGTTAAGGCTTTCACTTGGATTTCCTCTAGACCCATACTGACTCATGCCAGTATTTAGAACACCAAAGTATGTCATGACTGGGGTGGCTTGAACTACATTATAATGTGAACTGCTAGCGTGAGTTTGGCTTCCTCGAATATCAGAATGATGTGTCTGCCTATGCTCGTTGGATCTATTCTCAACAGCTGAGTTGATCCCAACCCCAAGATCAAGGCTAACATTATCATTTTCTTCTGATCTAATCCTCAAAGGTCCACTCACAGCCGTGGGTCCTGCTATGTCATGACTACTAGTCCTTGCAGTAGGTACATCATGATTGTGTTTCCCCTCATATGTGGTTATAACTGCTTTGGGATCATGAGATGCTCTCTCCACATGTTTTCTAACAGGGCATCCAGCATTTGTACACTTGTAGTAGCTCCTGTATCACACGTGAACATGATGATGAGCAACATACAAAAATTACAACAGAAAAAGATAATATTCTAGAAGTTAGATCCCAGCCAGAAGAGTAGCAAGCGCATGAAGGGAAAGTACATTTTGGAGTCATAGTTGTACTTTCTATCTATATGCAGGACAACACCATACAAGTAGTCACTGTACAAGTAGTATTACATCATTCACACGCTCACAGGAGACATATTGATAGACCTTTAGATGAGTTTGTGAGACTACGGGTTGGAAGGAAGTGTTAGTCATGATGATATCAGATGTAGCATGCAACATTCACCGTGTTTACCACCATAAATGAAACCATTTTTTTCCCTCTAGACCCACAAATGAATAAGTTGATGGCAACAAAAAGAAGGCTGAAAACGTCTACAATTTACCATATCCATTTCTACCCTTTTTAAAGCTATTGATCAATACTACCTCAAGTTAAATGCCTCTGGGGACCATGGAGCTAAATTCTAAACACTTTGAAAATAATACATAGAATTTCAAGTGCCCCGGTGTGCAAAGTTAAAGTAGAAATTCTAGATACAGGGGAGAGATACAACAGACAAGGTAACTAGAATTACACTTATGGGGGTGATTACGATCATTGCTCAGTTGAGGACCTAATTCTACTCCAGAAAATTAGTAGTTTTACATCATTGTATCAGATGAAAAACAGAGCACTTTAGCATTTGGATGGCAGGTTCCAGCCTGCTCAGTCCTTTCCCTAAAATTCCTCATGCACCACCCTCCTGACTACCAATTGCACTTGGATGGTACAAAATCATGATCTATCTCTGGTTTGCAAAAAATTTTAGAAATACACTAGTTCGTCTTGGTTAATCAGTTACTAATTTAAGAGTAAATTACATATTGATAATTACTTTTGATTTGCACTGAGAGATCTTTCAACTGATTTCCTCTTTCTATGACTAAATGATACAGCACCTTTACTACATTAGTTGATAACCTCATGATCAGCAACCAGATCACCAGACCTGAAGATTGACACACTTCCTCTCCAGAATTCGAAGTTTGGTTATCCAATAAAGTAAAATAAATCCATTTTTTTTCCTAATATCCTTTCTTCCAGTGAAATACCAAAATGAATGATTTATGTCTAAAAGAATCAAACTCTAGGAGTGATAAAGGTGACATCCAAAGTAATGAAAAAAGCAACCCATATAAGAAACAAATTATCATGTGTTTAGCCCTATATCATACATGTTTTTCAAAGTGGGTAAAAATCTAGAGCATCCTAGGAACAATATCTTATGCATCATCTTCTAGTCAGTCAAACAAATTCTTCTAAATGTTTAACTTCAAATTGGATACTCTGTAAGCTATACAGACCTAACCCACGATACCACACTAGCTATGTACCACACAACAATAAATGCTGTAGGTAACATTGTTAGCTATGTATCAAATCCTAAAAGAAGAGGCTCAAATATTCCCATATTTGGCCAGATGATCAAAGTACTTGCTTTTTTTCTGGATAAGTAACCAGCTCACTGATGTACTGACTTATGCTGGCATAATGTAATATTACTCGTGTTTATTTGTCACTAAATTCAATTCCACACAAAAGAAAACAAACAAAACATGTTCTGTTCAAAATAATAAAAGAATAATTAGAAAAATCCATCATGTAACATTTTATCATAAGTGGTTCAAAGACTATGATAATTGTGAAATAATAGATCCCATAGCTGAAATACTGAGCATGAATTATAGACACAGGTCACATCACTAAGGGGCATTATCTGTAGCCAAATTCTTCTACATGTTTAACTTCAAATTGGATACTCTGTAAGCTATACAGACCTAACCCACGATACCACACTAGCTATGTACCACACAACAATAAATGCTGTAGGTAACATTGTTAGCTATGTATCAAATCCTAAAAGAAGAGGCTCAAATATTCCCCATATTTGGCCAGATGATCAAAGTACTTGCTTTTTTTCTGGATAAGTAACCAGCTCACTGATGTACTGACTTATGCTGGCATAATGTAATATTACTCGTGTTTATTTGTCACTAAATTCAATTCCACACAAAAGAAAACAAACAAAACATGTTCTGTTCAAAATAATAAAAGAATAATTAGAAAAATCCATCATGTAACATTTTATCATAAGTGGTTCAAAGACTATGATAATTGTGAAATAATAGATCCCATAGCTGAAATACTGAGCATGAATTATAGACACAGGTCACATCACTAAGGGGCATTATCTGTAGCCAAATTCTTCTACATGTTTAACTTCAAATTGGATACTCTGTAAGCTATACAGACCTAACCCACGATACCACACTAGCTATGTACCACACAACAATAAATGCTGTAGGTAACATTGTTAGCTATGTATCAAATCCTAAAAGAAGAGGCTCAAATATTCCCCATATTTGGCCAGATGATCAAAGTACTTGCTTTTTTTCTGGATAAGTAACCAGCTCACTGATGTACTGACTTATGCTGGCATAATGTAATATTACTCGTGTTTATTTGTCACTAAATTCAATTCCACACAAAAGAAAACAAACAAAACATGTTCTGTTCAAAATAATAAAAGAATAATTAGAAAAATCCATCATGTAACATTTTATCATAAGTGGTTCAAAGACTATGATAATTGTGAAATAATAGATCCCATAGCTGAAATACTGAGCATGAATTATAGACACAGGTCACATCACTAAGGGGCATTATCTGTAGCCAAATTCTTCTACATGTTTAACTTCAAATTGGATACTCTGTAAGCTATACAGACCTAACCCACGATACCACACTAGCTATGTACCACACAACAATAAATGCTGTAGGTAACATTGTTAGCTATGTATCAAATCCTAAAAGAAGAGGCTCAAATATTCCCCATATTTGGCCAGATGATCAAAGTACTTGCTTTTTTTCTGGATAAGTAACCAGCTCACTGATGTACTGACTTATGCTGGCATAATGTAATATTACTCGTGTTTATTTGTCACTAAATTCAATTCCACACAAAAGAAAACAAACAAAACATGTTCTGTTCAAAATAATAACAGAATAATTAGAAAAATCCATCATGTGACATTTTATCATAAGTGGTTCAAAGACTATGATAATTGTGAAATAATAGATCCCATAGCTGAAATACTGAGCATGAATTATAGACACAGGTCACATCACTAAGGGGCATTATCTGTAGCCATATTCCTGATCTTCAACTTGTAAAACTTACCTTGGATTAGGATTGCCTCTGACCACTTTCTGCCCATATTTGCGCCAGCGGTACCCATCATCCAGGATATCTACCTCACTAAGAGTTTGAACAACAACTCGTGGTTCCCGGATAGGCTTAACCACCGAAGTGACATCAACCCCGCCAATGTCCATTTTCCTGCTTAGCACAATACAACACTTCATCGGTTATCACGTAGCACATTAGCAAAACTTCAGAAAACAGAAAGCCTCAATTTTGAATCATAGTACCTCCGCTTTGAGAATGGATCATCATCATCAGCCTCATCATGGATCCTATTTGGCATTGAACCTCCATCTAGACTATCATCATTTACTGCAACAGGAGATCGGTCAGGAGTGCTATTTGGCTCAACTGTATGGGACGTCTGTCCAAACATGCCAGACCTCTCTGTAATGCCAAAAGATAAATATGCCATAAACAAAAAGCATGTTAGATGGCCCATAACAGAACCCTCAACAGAAATCACTGTGAAGTTTGTTTCTTACCATCTCGACCATTTAAAGATAGAGCCTTATCAGATCTTTCTTCTTGAACAGCCATAATAGCACCAGCAGTATATCGACGGCTAGGTTGAGGTTTAGGATGATCATGTGTCCCCTTGTAGATAATCTCAGTTATCTGTCCATCATGAGAGCGCTCAAACAGCTTTTTCACTTCACAGTTAGGATGTGTACATTTGTAATAGCTACGTGGAAATTCACTTCCTTTAACAAGTTTCTGTCCATATTTTCTCCAATTATATCCATCATCAGATGGCCTCTCAGCAATGACTGAAGGTCCACTTCCTTTATGATCAAATTGTGAAGCTTGAACCCCGGTGTTGGAGGTCCCTCTTTGGTTTGGTTCATCAGTATCAACTTCAACTGGTACAATAGCCCCTGAAGTAACCATGTGACCTGGTGACGCAAGACTCAACTCATTTGAGGAAACTGCCATCTCTTTTTTCACTGAAGGTGATGATGCAAATGCCTGAGGTTGGCACTGACCTTGGGCTTGCACAGATTGTTCACTTCTCTGTTGGTTCAAATCTGCAGGAACCTTGAAATAAATAAATAATATTAGGTAAGAAGCTAAAACATGACAATCAAACACATCAGTCATTATCTAAAACCTATGCAAGACATAGGAAATAAGCATGAGAAAATGATATTAGATTTAAGAAATTAATTTGTCTGTTAAATATCAAAATCCATAAGGTTTAGTAGGATAAGATATCTATTGAATCACCTAATCCAAGGGGCATACTATACAGTTTAAAATACATTAGAAGCTTAGGAAAACTATAATTGGAATGAAGTATGGATCTATGGGGCCACCTGATCATATATCTATACCAATCATGCCTCATTTACATTTTCACCAACAAAATGTCCATTGAACAATTAATATTTCATTAGGAAATTACCATATTTGATGAAGCATGTGGTTTAAATTCGAAGCAGCTTGAGTTTCTTTCATTGAAGATATTGGTGTTGGAGAAAACAGTAGTTACCGGATTTGTAGAACCAATAGGGCCATGCATCATATGAGTCTTCATAAAGGAACCAGTGGTTGGAGAGGGCTCTGCCTGCAAGATAAAGATAAAAAGGATTAAAATTACTGCTTCAGAAACCTCTTTGATCAGCCTTTTGTAACATATCCATGAGAGAGAGGATAGAGGAGAGGGGGGAGGGATCTTATCAAGAAGTACAAGAAGAAGAACATCACTCACTTAGTAAAAGAAAAAGGGATGTACAGGCAAGTTTTGAACTATCCGTACAATCAATAGATCAAAAAATTCAGCAATAGTTTCACAAAACTATTCCAATATCTGTTTCCTAACTAAGAATATCTGACAAAATTACAGATACATTCTTATAGAACCTGGTAGAAGAAGCTCAAGCTCATATAATCAATGACATAAGCAAACTAACTCTAGCCACTTTATACCATGAGGTCCATGATAAGACAATATAAACGAATAAAAAATGCCAAGAAGAATCTCAGTATAAACCCACTAAAGGGGAGCCAATGCGAAGTCCGTACACTTTTCTTTTCACCTATGAGTTCAAAATTCATTCAATTATCATCCATACAACTAAAGTTAAACCCAGTGCCCATTTAAAAGTGTTAAAATATTGACATAT
Source organism: Quercus suber (assembly GCF_002906115.3). Classification (NCBI taxonomy): domain Eukaryota; kingdom Viridiplantae; phylum Streptophyta; class Magnoliopsida; order Fagales; family Fagaceae; genus Quercus; species Quercus suber. The sequence goes on from NW_027069802.1 coordinate 340,735, forward strand.
ATTTATGCTCTCACTGAACAAAGTGATGGCAACACGAATCTCAAATGGAATTCAGTAAATATATACTCCGAAACCAAATACTCCATTCCATTAATCCCCAAATCAATCACATCATCTCTCGCCACCTTGACCCCATTCATCTCAACAATTAATCCTCACTACCCCATGCTGACAACATTTGATTCCATATTCTACACAACACAACACAGAAAAACAATTTATAAATTTTTTGCTTCGTTTTTGTACGGGTGTAAACCAAAGAAAACACACCGTTAAAAAGACCAAAGCAACACGCACCCAACAAAAAGGAAAGATCCATTATGTGAAAAAACCACACTGACACAACATTCACATTCACATTCACATTCAGATTTCATAAATAAATAGAAAAACCAAACGGAACCCCATTATTCCCCCCCAAAAGCATAAAATTCCATTATAGAACAATCTTATTCTCAACGCATAACATAAAGCAACCAAACACTTATAATAACAAATAACACTATGACTTAGCATCAGAATCTAACGGTCCCAGCTCAATTGCTCAAACCACCCAAATTTATTTAAGCCCCCTCAAAAATACCTTAAAATTAAAAACCCACTTCAGCATATGAAAAACAAGTCTGAAACAAACAAATATAGTAATCAGAATTTTCGAATTTCAGCTCACAAAAAAAAAAAAAGCATCTTTCTTTAGCTCAATTAGAAATATCTCTAATCACAGTCATTCAAAAAAGAATTCAAATTCTCTACACTTTTTCCCAGCTTCACATAGTATAAGAAACCCAATATGCCACGTTTGGTTCCTCAGAAAAAAAAAAAATCATTATTTTAAAGCTAACCCAAAGTAAAAGTTCAACAAAAACCTAGAACCTGATCCAAAACCCACATTTTTTTATTCAAAGTAAAGCACAAAACGACGTCACATCAGAGAGAGAGAGAGAGAGAAAGACCAGACCTTCATGTTGGAGAGGAGAACAGGGGATTCGAGAAACGACGTCGGACTGAGCCCAGGTGGGATCGTGAGACACGTGGACCTCGAGATCGGAAGCTTCGCCGGCGACATCCGCCTGTACTTGGCGTTCGCCGCCGCAGCAGCAGCAGCAGCCGAAGCAGACGCCGTCGTTTCTTTGTTTCGGGTCGGATCTTCAGGCGGTGCGGCCACGTCAGCAGAGCTACTAGTATTATTACTACTAGTACTAGTACTAGTACTCGTAGTAGCTGTTAATAATCGGAGCTCCATTTTTTTTTTTGGCTTCGGGTATTTTTTTTTTTTGCTCTGCGTTGTTATTGTTGTTCTTCGGCGATGTGGGATTTTGAGTGAAAAGGAGGAGTGAAGAAAGGGGGGTGTACTTGTGGAGATTGGGGGGAAGGGTAGAACGAGGGGGGGGGGGGGGAGAGCGGTCTGTGAGAGTATGTGTGTTTGTGACGCTTTGTCAGAATTTGAGAGAGAAAGAGAGAAAGGGAAAGACTGAGACGTAGTTGACTTGTTACATTGGATCTGGGTGTTGTGTTGTGTTTTGCGTGTCATTGGTCTGTCACTTTTCTAACTTCAATCTCTTTTTTTAATTTTTCTCTTATCTAATCTAAATCTTATCCATTTATATTTTTGATTTTACTTCCCCTTCTCTCTCTCTCTCCTCATCCTAATACTATTTTGATTTTTGTTTGTACATTTAGAATGTTTTTCATTTCCAAAAGAAAAAAAAAAATTATAGGTTGATTAATAGTAATGAGGATCTCACATTTTGTTGATTTTAAGAAGTCAATAGATTTGATGAGGATTTTTGTGATCAATTAATCAAACAACATTCTTTTATAGAATGCCATGTGGCATTAAAATGAAATTTTGGTAACTTATTTCCTCAAGCAAAATGTTAAAGATACTACAAGTTTTTACTACATGAAATTTACAAATTAATGTAATAATAAATGTGATTGGTGTAATTCAACTTTTAATCACCTCATAACCAAATTTTGAATTCTATCTTAAATTGGTAACATATCAATTTGTAAAACTAATGTAATAAAATTTATAGTACTCGTAACACTATTCTTTTCTTAAAGGTGAAAAAGAAAATCGTAGATTACTTAGTAGCTTATTTATCCAAGAGTGAAAAAGAAATGACTTTGCTTATTTTTAATCTCCCACCTTTGAATAAATAAGTATATAAGTCCTTCTAAACAAATATTTGTGCACTTAGATTTACTTTTTCCTTGAAAAAAAACTTATTTACCTATTTGTTGAAATTAGGGAAAATGTAGCTTATGTTTTTGAGATAAACTGTGGAAATTTTATCGGAGAGAAACAAAACTCTTAAGGAGAGAGACAACCCCATAAGGTTGGCTCAAGACCCACGTAAGAGACACCAGAAACTACCACAAAGGGCAAAGAAAACCTACAAGAGGTGTAGAGAAAGCCCTTTGACAAGTTTGAGAATAGTTCACATCAAAAATTATGTATATGCAAATAAGTTTATTGTAAAAATTAATCCAAAATGATTTTTGTTTATACTAGCGAATGTCCTACGCAATACGCAAATATATTATAAGCTCATATAAAAGTATCTTGTAAAAAAAAATTATATTTATAGTTCATGTATAATACTCATTAGCTATAATTCAATACATATTGTTTGAATGGATGAAAAAATATTTTATTATTTCGACTAATTTAACCGCATATCATTTTCTATATTTTTATTGATTATGTTATTAAATTTGCTTTTGTGTTTAGCTGGTTTTTATTCCAATTGTTGCTAAAGCAAATAATCTTTTCTATATTTTAATAAAAGTCAGATTCCTAATTAGTTATCTTTTCAATATAAATTTTAGAAAAATAACTATATAAATTTCCAAGATCCTTGTGTCTAAGTAAAATTGCTCAGAAGAACCCAAATTTAAATCCACCCACCCAACTTATTGTGAGCAAAACAGACTATATAATTTCTCCTTTATATTAATAATTAGTGTACAACCTAAAAAAAGAATACTTAAAACTAAATACATGTACCTTGTTAAAAATGTGAAAATAAATTAATACTTTATCATAAAAGAAAAAAACTTTTGCTGAATAGGAAAAAAAATAATTAAAAATTTTACTAAAATGGAAGACTAAATGAAGAGTATTCTATTTCTTTTCCAAGAATATATACCACATGGCAAATTTTCAGGCTTTGGAATAAAACGTGTGAAAAAATTATCAATTGGGAACTTTGGATAAAATATATTGTACACTTTTTTTTTTTATAAGATATCCTAGCCAGCATGTTAGTTTACATACTTGGATACATGTTGGTAAGTCATTTCTAGTGCACAATATCATTATTTATTTTGGAATTTTTTTAATCTACCGTTCGGCTAAGTGTTAGCTCAAGATTCTCCAAAAAAAAAAAAAAAAGTGTGAGCTCAAAATTTTTATTAATATTTAAATACTAAGGAGATAGAATTATTTATAATTGACTATAAATAAACATTAATTACTTCATTAAAATCTCTAATTACGTGGAATGTTAAATGAATCAATTCATTAATACCTTTATTTAGGTGGACGGTTAGATGAATAGAATATTTTATTATTATTTTTTTATATAAGATAAAATTTCTACTATAGCCTAATTTAAGTGTATATGTGTATGAAATTCTCTCCTGAAAACTTAAACTCGGCCCTTGCTGCTCACACCTCACAAGTATTTATACTTTCAAAGAAGAGTGACACATGACACTAATTAAAGGATGATGTAATAGACTAAATAAAAGAGTTATCAAACAACGTGTGATATGACAAAACTTCATATTCTTCCACGTGAGATTTATGCGTGTGTATATGTATATGTATATTGATTGATATTGAAATTGAATAGATGATTATGCTCTTGTTAAGAAAGATTCAATGCAATTATGAGAGAAGCATATGGGTTGTGGTTGAGTTTTTGTGATTCTATCCTCTATTGAAATGTAATGATGCCTAATTTTCTTAACTTACCATTTTTTTCTATCTACTTTATTGAATTTAAATTTAAATATAATTCTAAAATTAATAAGTTTTATACAAAATATATGTCTTAAAAGATGTCACTTTAAAATAGTTGTATTATGTATTATGTATAGTGGACAAACAAAAGAAAACACAAGAGTACCATTTACAGTTTTACTTCTACTTATTACAAGGTCAAACAGCCAACCCCGTTTTCTCTTTTACAGTTTTACTTCCTTTTTTTAATTATTAATTTTTGACTTTTTTTTATTGGCATGGTAAACTCAAGCATAGGGTAGAGCCTCACAATCAACAAGTACAATCCACCATATTATTACCAGAGTCCCAAACTCAAGTACCCTCTACAATGGGGGCTAAAAGGTGAACAAATTAGGTAGCCAAAGAAAGTCATTTTTGGATGATGATTTGGGCAGATTAACTTGTGGATTCATAGGTAACAAGTCAACTTTTATTATGCGGATTAATTAGCCATAAGACAAATGAAGTTGAGTTTTAGCAATTTATTGTTATCTTGTCTCATTGTAACTAATGATAACCCAATTGCAAATTTGGGAACTGCCCTGATATTACTTTGTGAACATTTAATTAGAAAAATTAATGTCTCAATCATGTTCAATGATTAAATCACATCAAATTAGCATGGTATATATTTTTCTCGAAGCATCGTTTTCTCTTTTCAAAGACGTTTTGAGAGATTGTCTGAGTTAACTAGTTGTTAATTGATCATAAAGCTTGAAACATCATATCAAATATGCTTAAGAAGATAATTAATTAGAGCTAGATTTTTGGTTTGGTACATTAGAAGCAATAAAATAGAGTTGAAGATTAATAGTACATCATAATTCTTGACATGCTAACATGACAAGATTTGAAGGGAAATTTTAACCATTGGAAATGATATTGAAGGGAAATTCTAACTGAGATGAGGTAATTCACCAAATGTAGAATGCAACTTGGAACCCTGTAACGGCTGGAACATCAGGATCTCTCACCAAATCCAGCTAAAATAAGAATCTTTTTTTGGTTCAGGTCTGCTTGCAGCCACAAGTTTCCAGTTTAGTTTGATCCGTAAGTAAACTGCTCAAAAACGTTATCTGTAACAGTCCCTTACAGAGTTACAGTTCCAAATGAACAAGATTAAGAAGTTGTACCACACACAATAACAAGATGCAAAGAACCAGAGTATTGAGTATCAAGCATCAACTGCAAGCTTCATGCAGTAGGGCCTCTAGGCATCTCACTGAATACCTTGCCAAATTTCTCTCTCACATGGGATTTTGTTAGGTTCAATTATTGTCACTAATACTACTTTTTTCAACTTCAGTTTGATCCATACATGAAATTCTCAATCATTATCTTTAATTAACGTCGCTTACAGTTCCAAAAAACTAGATTAAGAAGTTGTACCACACCCATCAACAAGATACAGAGAACCAAAGTTTGAGTAAAAAGTGCAATCTTCACAGTAGGCCCTCTAGGCATCTCACTCAATGCCTTGCCAAATATCTTTTCTCTCAGTTGGGTTTTTCCTAAGGTTCAATTATTGTCACTAATACTACTTTTTCCCACTTTAGTTTGAACCATAAGTAAAATGACCAAACATCATCTTTAAGACTTTAACATCCCTTACAGTTCCAACTTCCAGTGAACAAGATTAAGAAGGCCAGAACCAGAAGGGTACCACGCTCACTAACAAGATACAAAGAACCAAAAACTCTAAACATGAACTACAAGTTCACACACAGTCTAGGCATCCCACTCAAAACCTTTCCAAATTTCTTCTCTCACTTGGGTTTTTGATAGGTTCAATTATTGTTACCAATACCATTTCTTCTATAGGCTCATTTTTGTATAGTAAATAGTAATAGCTAAAGTTCAAACTTACAAACTTCAGCTGATCCTAACATATTCGACCATGCAGAGCACGTGTTCATAATGTTTCTCCAATCGGGTGGTTTCTGCGGATAATGAAGTAATACTTATTAATGGTGCAATCCAGAAGTTGTCTCCTGCCATGGCTCTAAACTGTCATGCAGAATAATTAATGATTGTAGCAGTTAACTGTAGGCGGCTCATGGTCTTGGACCAAATAATTCCCTCACCAACCAGCTTGCCTCCATTCAATTTGTATGCAATAAACAAAGTTCCAACTTTAAGTCTCTAACCACTCTAGCATCTAGTGTAGTCTCTCCTTCCTCTCTCCTATGGCCAAAAATAATAAGCGTTGTTGAGAAACTTATTTAGAGGACAGTTTTTCATCCCTATCTCATAAAGTGTTGTTCAAAGAGATTAGAAAGGAAAAAAAACAATTTTTCATCTCTATCTCTGGTTCATAACTTCATATAACACTGGGCATGTTTACTATTAACTATATCATGTAATTTTTTTTTTTGGTGGTGAACGGGTACGTTATAACTTATATAATTAAAATGGATGTTACCAGCCTACCACTGAATAGTTCCAAAAAATTTCAAACCCCCTCCCCTGAAAAAAAAAGAAAAAAGAAAAAAAAAAAAAGGCTAATACAGATCCAAGACCATTTGAACTGAAGAAGATAAATGTGGTAAGCCCCTAGGTTAAAAGTCAAATAAATCTCACATTTGAGATTCATGTTGCCACAGATTTTGAAAATGCAACTAAACAAAAAACTTGGTTTGAGCTAATGGTTTTTGAGAACACTCTACACTTATCACATTCCAATCCAATGGTGAGCAATATTTAATGTACAAATCACTGAGAAAAATACATATCATAACCAAAGTCTAAGGGTGTGTTTGGTTGAGGTGAAAACAGAGAGTACAGAAAATAAGGAAAGAAAAATAGGGTGAAAAATGTTGTTTTCCACTGTTTAGTTGAGGAAAGAAAATAGAAAAGACAGAAAATAAGGGAGAAAGTTTTCTCTCTTGGGTCCACTTTTTTTATCCTCCCAAATTGAGAGGAAAATGAAGAGGGAAAAGTGACGAAAAATGCATTTTACACAAATACCCCCACTTTAATACACTCATCTACCCCTCTCACTTTCCCACTATTATATAACAAGGATATAATAGTCAATTTATATAAACTACATTTTCCATCTTCCTATTTTTCTCTTTAACCAAACAAAAAAGTTTTCCACCCTTCCACTTTTCCACCCCCAATCAAACACACATGAGGGAAAACCAAATATTTTCTATCCTCTCATTTTTCCATCCTCCAACCAAACGGACCTTGAAGTTCAACACTATAGGAGTAGGAAGACCCTCCCAATTAAGCCTAAAAACTAAATCAGAAAGTGATGCACAGTCACGAAATGTTGGAAAAGATTGACTTGCATAGTTGCATTGGACGCAAGAAAAGCTCCAAAAGGCAAATACAGTTACCAGCCGAAGGAGAAAAGAAGTCAGAAATATATGTATAGTTTCAGAAACTGAGAGATTTCTGGAACAGTTCCATAGATTTATAAAAGAGAAGGTGGAAAAAAAAATACATAATTTAATGAATAATACTAACTAAAGCTAAGGTTAATTTTATATAGAGAATTGAATATTATAGTTGAAACATAAATTTAACAAAAAGAATTTTTTTTTCTATTTTTTAAAAAGAAAATTAATTTATCTTGGATATATGACGATACATAGTTAATTACATTTATAATCTAATGTATAATCTACGATATTAATTGATGTGTGGCTTTGTAGCAGATTAGTTTACAAATATGAAAGTTTCAAACTATTAAGGGAGATTAATCATCAATTCATCATTGATGATCTAACACATTTGTAATCTTTTTTTAAAGTGTTGTTAGAAATAAAAAAGGAAAATACTAAAGGTACTACAAAATGTTCACAATATAATATGACAATAATAGTGGCTGATGAGCTTCAATAATGTAATTGATGAATATTTAAAATATTTTTTTATGATTAGTAACATTTCAATTTATAAATCTATAGTAAAATTCCCTAACATCACTAATAATTAAAAGTGCACGACTATTTTAAAAAATTCATATCTTTTATAAAATTTTAGGCCTTTTACAATAGAATGGGCCTTTTTTGTAAATGGGATGGAGACCTCTATTGTAAAGGGCAAATATTTTTGTGGTGGAGGCCTTAGGCCTAGGCCTTGGGCCGGCCCTGAATTAAGGATAAGTCACAATAAAAATTGAGTAAAGTCATAAGATAAAAGTGTCATTCTGGTTTACGCAACACTTAAGTGCGGATGTTGTACCATTTTGCCTTCCACTTCCTTTTTTTTTTTTTTTTGGGTAAGTACGGATGTTGTACAAAGATGAGTAGCCTCAAACTCTGTCCCATTTTTAATTATCATTAAAATGCAAATTACACACTCAAAATGTGGGGTCAATTTGATTTTGATACCTTATGTTTAAAGAATTTGAGTATGGTCCTTGATGTTTGACATTTCTTTTAATCTTTTTTTACTTCTCCTTTCCATCCATTCTTGTTAATTATGGGATGTTACATGCCAACTAAGTATGCTACGTCTATAGTTGCGCCAATCAAAATATGGCACAGCATTTAAAAATACAAGTCAACAAATAAAATAACTTATTAACATTACCAAAAATAATCAAATAAAAAAAATACACACACACACGAGTATGCGAGCATGCATACATACATATACAAACGCGCATGCGTGCATCTTAGGGCTCAACAAGGCCACTAACCCACAAACCATCGCCAATTGTGGTGTCTAATGTTGGACTTCAGACACATTAGATCTTAAACCACCAACCCACTCACAGCCCTGAGTTGATCGGCCAATTACACGTGGCTTGGATAGAAGTGGCTCAATTGAGATGGGGTTAGTGTTTGACAAGGCCACTAACACACATAGCATCACCAATTGTGGTGTCTAATACTGGATTTCAAACGAAGAGTGATCTTGAGCTGATAGGAACACAATTAAGGTTAGGTTTCTAAAGGTTATTAAAGTTGTTTCTTTATTTGGATGCTATATTTTGGTGTCTAATGCTCTTATGGTTCGGTATGACTATGAGATTAAGGCGGATTTGGTGTTTAGTGATGCTTTTAGGGTTAGAGATGATTGAGAAGGTGTTAGGTTTGCTTTAGGGTTTTGGTTGTGTAGGGTTCTGCAATAGAATTGGTGATTGAACTAATGAATTGATTGCATGCAAAATGTAACTACTTCGAGAGAGTCACCACTTCCAAGAATAAGACAGCTTTGAGAGTCTCTCAACTCCAAAGAAAGAGAAAAACTACAGAGAAATTAACAATGAAATAAGCATCAAAAGGAGCATTCTTCTTCATTATCCCAAATGATGGTTACATTCATCTATTTAGTATTTATACAACCCATTCCTTATTCAAATTAGCCACACATGTCTCACTAATTAGGCACATGTTTTATAGAATATACATATGTGAATAATATGTTACATGTGGGCACGTGCACTAACCTTAACGAGAACATGTGGAATAATAATACTAATGATATTCCTAGCAACCCAATTCAAGTGAATATCATTCTCCCAAAGGATTAAGGGAATAGAAATTTAAAAACAAATTACAATGGCTACTGCCAAATACAAGAACCATAATTTGATTTACGCACACACACAGTGGGATGCAAGATCTGTCAAGTGTTGACAAGAAAAACCACAGCCACAGATGGACTTGGTTAACAAAACTAATAAACCAAAGTCCAGCACCAATAAAAAAGAAACTGAAAATAAACTGTTGATGCTAGCAAACAAGGCAAGACAGAGCAGCACCCAACAATCGTTGATAAACCACAAATAAACCTAATTACACCTCCCTAAAACCAGACCCACCAACATATTTAAGCACTTTTAAGGCCTAGTAGCCTCTTGATCCTAGTGCTGAATTCCCATACTCCATATCCCTGACCTTATAGCCACAATTCTCAGCCTCGCATAATCGAGCTTGTCTGTCCCTAGCTGGTGCTTTCCCCCTACATAATTATATATCCACAGCCGTGCCTTGATTGCTGCCGTCATTGCCAACACATACCCACAGAGAGAGAGAGAGAGAGAGAGAGAGAGAGAGAGAGAGAGAGATCTAGTTTTTCATATTTTTTTAGTTTTTCTTCTTCTTTCTCTGTTAATGTTAAAACACTTTTTGTTTTTCATTTATTGACATGACTTGTTAAATGATGTAGTGTATTAAATTGGACCAGCTATAGGACTGGCATGCTTAATTGGCATTTAACGACCACATAGTTAACAGACATAGCCGGAAGGAGAAAATTGGGAAGGATCTAAAACATTAAGGGCTACATTCAAAATTTTCAAACATGGGTAACCACAATCAAAATAACCCCTAACACTAGGGTTGTAATTTGCACTTTCGTCTTTATTTATAGGAGACATAAGGACCTATTTGGATTGAGAGAAGAAGGAGGGGGAGTAGATTAAAGTTGGCTGTAAAATAGGCTATTTTTCAGCCACTCTACTTTACTTTACTCTCCTCCATGCCCCCTCCCTTCCCCTCAATACAAATGGTCCATAAGAGACAACCTTTTCTGGGGCAGACTAGGGTCCCAGGATTTCAATGCACAGCATGCCCAAATGAGCTGCTCCATTTGCTCCAGATAGGCTGAGGGGGAGAATATGAAAAATGCTAAAACATATACGTTTTATGCTCTTTTATGGACAATGCAAAAAACCTTTTTTTTCAAATGTCCATACGAGAACCTTGACTCATTATGACAGTCCTGAACCAAAAACTGCTAATAAAAACAAAATGATAATTCCCGCTTTCAAAATGCCACCTGTAAAGAATTCAAAATTGACTGAGAACCAAATAATTGACCTAAAGACCCTGTTAAAAAATAATTTAAGTAATTAAGAATGTGACACTAGAAAATCTCACAATTCTTAATCACGGTATCTAGTTGCTGTACTACAATCAGGTGATCAAAAAAGCAAGCTATGCTTTCCGATAACCAGCGCTGCAAGGCAAAAGCTACTATACCATCCAAAAGTATACTATCACAAAGACAGAGTGCAACAATTTACTTATGATAGTATGATGGATGGTATTGGGGTGGCGCACCATATCCATCATAGGCAGTTGGCCTAACATAATAATCAGATGGCACATATGGTTCTGATGAGTATAGATGGGAACTAGAAGGGCTTGGATCCCCAGAAAAACCCACAGGGGCTCCTGGATAACCATACAACCCAGCTGATGAACCCATGTAAGGGGCAACAGTAGGACTCTGGCCCACCATGCCATAGGGCACAGCTGATAAGCTCCCATATGAAGCTGGATGCTCTGGCAACAAACCTGCTGACTGTAGATGAGATTGTTGATATTGGGGAATTGTTGAATTCATGCCACCAACATTTATTGGTGCTGCTGCAGGACTAACTGGAGAATCCATTCGAGGACGCTTGTTTCCACTCTGTTGCTGCTGCTGGTGCCGGTTCTGCTGCGGCTGATAAGATTTGGCAGGAGGAGCTGCTGCAGGTTTTTTGATGTTTTCTGCCCGCTTCTGTAGCTTCTCAATAAGCCCTTCAAGGTCTGCCCGTGGATACTCAGAGTCAAGATTGTGGTCTTCAATAACTTTAATAACTGACTTCAATGCACCCACTTCTTTGGCTATGCCCTCATTCTGTAAGAAACTTAGTTAGTATATCCACAGGACATTTGATTTTGAATTACACATGGTATATTGGAAATCATGCAAGGCAATGGAAAATTACCAATGACTTGCGAGAATGATTTCCGTCGTTGACAACTTTCCTAGCAGCCTTCTTGGCATCCTCTAAATGGGCTTTCAAGAGGGGGACTGGTGGAAACTTTTCAGTCAGCTCAAATTCAAAAATAAATTTGACAGCCTGAAGTTGCTTTCCCTTACTTACAAGTTTCTGAATGAGATCTGCAGAGCACCAAAAAATAAAATCATTTGAATTTTACTTCAGATTACCCAAGAGCAGGCACCAAAATTCTCCATATGACAGTTTACATCCAAGACAGTGATCCTCCTGTGAATCAAATATTGTAAAGCTTTGAAAAGCTTAACAGCAATTTATAAACCCTGCCTCAAAATAAGTTCACATATGCATAGCAATGCCGCTATGAATCAAGTATATGCTAAACAAGACAATATTACAATAATTCCAGAAACATAATCTCTCCTTCTATACTTCCTTTGAACCCAATAAAAAGGTCATACTCAGTGCAGAGCAGGTCTTAGGAGAGTTAGTTGGTAAGCATCCTTACTCCCAATTTTGGAGAGGCTTATTCCTAGACTCAAACCCACAACACATCACTTGGCTGGAGGACACCTGCCATCACACCAAGGTCCAACCACTTTCTTCTGAATCCATTAAATCTTCTTGAGATGCTGCGTGATTAATAAGACAAAATGGGCTCGCTATATTCTCTTCGAGCCTTTTAATCTCCATTATTTCTATGGCTTTGAGAGGGCTAGAGGCTACCATGCCCATGATTTTTAATTAGCCTTTCTAAACATAAACAACAGCTTGCATTATTCCATTCTGTCACCAAGTTCCCAATTCAAATTTAATGTTAGAAATTCAAGTTTTAAACTTTCCTTTCTCTTAATCACAATAACTAATTATTTATGTTAGACAGATTATTCTAAGTGGAAATTTTGAAATATTCCACTACATTTAACTTCTTACTATAATATCAAGACTTGGCCTTGCCCCATCATGGCCTTCAGTACTTGGTACCCGGCAACAACTTACACTAAATGTTCCGTTGCAGGGCCTATTTTGGCAAATTTAAGACTGAAAAACCACCTGTATTTGACAGGCCTACGCTAACTAATAAAAGTTGATACAGAACCGAAAATTCTTGTTTATGTTGACATTATGATCAATGTACCATAGACATACAGACATTACAAGTATGATAACAGAAAGATAAAACATCAAACACAATCAGCTAAGACATTCTACATAACAACAAGCACACAACATAAAAGCAAAACGACAATTCAACCAGCTTACCGGCGGCTTTATCCCCCAAACCAAAAACTTTGCACAACACCGCAGACTGCCGATACTGCGCAATGATAACAAGATAATCCACAAGGTCATCCTCATTGAAGATGGACCGCAACCCATAGGCCGCCACCAAATGCAGCAACCCCAGCACCTCAAACGTGTGCATCTCAATGTTTCTCTCCTTCCCTATCCACTTCAAAGCCAACTCCTTGGCTCTCTCCCTCACTTCCTCACTCACATTGGCCTTAATCTTCATAAGTTCCTCCAACAAAAGCACACAACACCTCTTTGAGCCACCCAATTCCCAATCTTTATTATTCTTATTCTTCAAATTCACACTATTATCCTTATAAAACCAATCCATTGCATCCAAAACCAATGCAGCCGGGTCCGGAGCACATAACAATGCACCAGGGAGCTCATCCCTGACTGTTTTTCTCTCATTTGGCCCATTTGGGTACTCAATTAAGAACTTCCTCAACCCCAACCCATCCATATTCTCACAAAAAGCCTTTAACTCGGGCCTAGGCTTAACTATTTGACCCGAACCCACGTCACCATCCTGGTCAACCCGGGTTTTGGTCATCTGGGTCGGAGTTTTTGATGAAAAAGGAGGGACCTTTGGGGTGGTTTGTGCGCTTGGCGCTTGTGAGCTTGATGGCGCCGTTGAAGCGTTTGGCTGAGTTGACTCGGCCTGTTTTTGCAACTCGAGCGATTCGAGGTGTTGGAATCGTTGATTGAGCGAGTTTTGGAGGGAGGTGAAGTGGGAATCAAGTTCTGACCATGTGAGAGAGAAAGAGGAGAGGAGGGAAGAGTGGGATTGGAGGTCATCGAAGGCCTTTTTGAGGTTCTCTTTCTTAGAGTCTATGAGTTTCAGAGCTGCTGAGATTGTCTTCAGCGTTGCCATGATTAGAACAAAAATTTGGGATTTTTGGGAAGATTGGTATAACAGGATTCAAGGTCTCTGAATGAAGACAAAGTTCTAAGACCCTGTTGATTTTGTGTTTGTGTTACTGTTTTACGATGGGGTGAAGTTTGCTCTGTTCCTGAGAACACGTGTTTTAAGATTGCGGTTTAACGGTACACAGAAGAATTGTGATTTTAAAAAGACGTTTTGTCTTTCGTAATGCACGGTTCGTTTAATTTGAGGAGTTTTGTTTGTGAGAAATTGGGTTGTAAAACATCGATTTTAAGGTGTGGGAGATTTGTTTGTGTTTGAAAAGGCTTGGGTTTATAAGGCGTTTGTGGAAACTGAAATGGTTCGGTTTTTAAAATGTGTAAGCCCAGTCCAGATGTTTTAAACAGGCCAATATCATGTCCAATTAGCAAGGCCTAGGAAGAAAGAAAGATGATTCTACGGCCACACTTGCCTTTTCTCAACAATGATTTCAGGATTTTTTTTTTTTTTTTTTTTTTGATGAACGAAAAAATGAATAGGAGCCAATCTAAGTTTGCGTTCAAGACCATTCAGCTAAAAAAAAAGACTAATATTTAGTATTTTTCCTTCCTAATATATATATATATATATATATCACTCAATATTTCATTCTTCCTCTCAGGTAATAGTGTGTACCATCATTGTCAAAAAAAAAAAATAGTGTGTACCATTATATTTAATGTTAGCTAGCCTAATTAGTAATCATAAATTTAGGGACATAATTTTTTTCTCAATTGTTGTTTTAGCTTATTATGATTAGAGTATACGTGATATTTCTCAATTTGGTTGGCAAGACTAGGCGATAAGATTTCAAAAATCATAGGTATTTTCAAAATTTTAGGTTTTCAAATGACTAATAAGAATCACTTAAAAAAAAAAATCTCAAATCTATTTCTTAACTTCTCTTATTTAACTTAGCATCATATATAGTTGTTTTTCACTAAAATTTTATGGAAAACAACTCCATCTCACACAAAACTAAATAGTAAAAACAACTTTATCTCAAGAGAAGCTAAATCAGGGAAATTAAGAAAGTGTTTTTCAACTCAATTTAAGGTCACTATCAAATATAGGTGATAATTTTCTAGAAAATACTTTCTGAAAAATGATTTATTTTTCAGAAAATATGATGATGAAATTAATAGAAAACACATTCAATTTCCTCTTATTCTTCCCAATTTTGAGTGATTGAAAACTGGGCATATAAGGTAAACCTTCTATTAATCTCCCAAACAAGAAAAATGGAAAATAATATTCTTAACTCAAATAAGAAATTTATTTTTTTCTTTACATTCCATTTCTTCCTATTTTTTTTTTTCCCAAACAAGTTGTCTCAAAGGCTGCCCTCCGTGGCTGCCGCTAAAAAAAACCAACTCACTTGTCACTAGCACTATTATCCCTCCATGGCTAAAACTCACCTTACCCATATTTGTATCCATTTCAAGAAAACCACACGCGCACACACCACAATCTAATGTTTGCCGCCACAAATAATGCCCCACACACATGCATCCACGCACACATACAGAGTGGGAGAGAGGAATGAAGTCACCATCCTATTTTTTCCTTTTCATTCCCTCCATGAATGAAAGGATTGGAAAGTGTGGACCCAGTGGAGAACATTCCCCATTCCTTCACACTTCTTTCCTTCCAACAAAGGAAACTTTAGTCTTCCTTCTCTCTCCCATCTCTTTCTATCGTCCTTAAAATCCTCTCTTCCAAACAAGGGGATGAAATGATTATTCCTAATTTATAGCTTAATTATTAGATTGAAAAAAAAGTAGATATGATAAAATCTGAGGTACAAAGTGTCTTGCATTATTGATGTTATGGACCACATAGAGCTGATATTATAATTCAAGTTCGATGCGTAGGATTCTCCGAAAAAAAAAAAAAAAAGAAAAAAGAAAAAGAAAAAGGAGGGATTGGAGTGAGATATGACCATGGGCTTGGGCTCCTTTGATCTTTGAGGAAGGCCGTAGCAATTTGTCAAAGGCGGCCATTTGGTTGGATCAACTAAGCATACCTTATTGGGATGGAAAATCTCAGTTTGATCCTTGCTATTTGACCATCACTATCTTGACTTATCTCATGTTCCCCGACCAAACTGTCATTTTACCCATTACATTACATCAAAGTATGCTTCAACAAACACCAATACCTAATTAGATAGGCTCAAAAGAAGAGTCTCCTAAGCCACTGGCAAACCAACTTAGCTTTAATTAACATTTATTATGTCTCACCTACTTTTAATCGCATTGAATGCAATATAATATCTTGAAAAATGTCCCATTAACGAACCAAATAAGCTAATTTTCAATACTTTGAAGAGCAAGGTATGGAGGTAGGATTCACACAAAAAAGATGGATTACGTACGTCCTCGATAAACGCCATGATCTTCTAGCAGATGGAGGTATTCAATTTCTCCAGAAAGAATTATATGCTGCCTTTAAAACCAGAGCCAACATATCTTTTGACTCAACCATCAAAGTGTCTCTTGTCAATCCCTGTTAAGTCAGCCCAAACTACTAAGTTTGGTTATTTTTGTGTTTCTTGCGAGGCAAGATGCCAGCAAGATGAGGGATCCTGTCTGGGGCTACCCCAATCTGTACCATACGTGGTTCTATCCTTTATCTCACCTCATATGATATCTTAATTTCTTTAAGTGGATTATGAATATTGAACTTGGTAGTTGGTACCAAACAAACGAAAGCTAGGACCATCATGACTGACATATACGCATCCAAGGACATTAAGTTTGATTGCAAAATTATAATCATATCAATGATATCATGAGTTCATTACTATATTATATGTTTCTTTTATAATGATCTTCTCACTTTCTCTTAAAGCAAAGGTATACAAGTATGCTGGCCAACTGTATCCAGGTTATGCCTTGTAGTTGTAGGGGTGGATAAGATGCCTCTCTAGAGGACTTTGATATCCCATTTGAACAACATCAGGTGGTTGCTTTGTTAACCTAGCACATGGGCTAGGAGTGGGATGTCAACGTTGGGTACAACGATATTCATATATTCTCTAAAAGCATTCACACGTGTATAATAGAAAAAAAAAATGTAGAATTTACACAATTTTACCTAAAAATAGTTTACATTTGTGTATAATTGTGCAAATTTACAAGTTTGCTATATTAACCGTATAAATTTATATTGACACTATTTATTTTATATTTAGTTGGTTATTTGTTCTTTATGCATCTTAAAGAAAAAGGAGTAGAATGGACGGTACTTGTTGTGTGTGAAGAAAGAGAAAAAATTTAAAAAATCAAGAAAATTTGATGTTTTGGTGAAATGTAGTATAAAATAGATAATGTGATATGAGATGTTTTGAAAAGTGAGTATATAAAATAGAAAAAGTAAGTTCTTATATTAAAATAGACATAAATTTTTGCACGAATTAATGCGAATGCTTTAAGACAAAAAAAATATAATTTTTTCAAGAGTTTTGTAACTTTAACTGCTGCCTTCAAATGAATCAAATCCTTCATCCATTTTTGTAACTAATGTATTTTCCAAAAGAAAAAGGAAGGTAAGATGCATATAACGTTAAATGAGAAAATTTATTTTAAGGGAAGAAAAAAAAAAGAAAAAACAGAAATGACAATTCTTATATACTGTGGAATAATATGCAGATATGATGTAATCTTATCTTGGAAGCACAATAAATAATAGACAATGACCTATGGATGGGTTTATCTAAATCTTCATGACCAGGTCGGCAGAATGAGAACGGGCTAATATTACGTTGTCTCAGCCGGTTTATATAGTTATACTTTTCGAATTTACTTTGCTTTCTTTAAGCCAACAGGCATAAGTAAAGGAATTAAAAACCATAATATGTTTATATCAGCATGCTTTCCTCACTATAATATATACTAACAACTTCGTGTTCCCCCTCAATGCGTTCAAAGACTTTTTCTTCACAAAATATAAAAAGAAGTTTATTTTTATATATTTGACGGCATTATGATCACTTTGTTAGTCTCAGGCCGGCTCTAGTATGAAAGCAAGTGAGGCGGTCGCCTAAGGCCCCTAAGTAGAAAAGGCCCCTAAATTTTGGCCAATAAAGTAATTTTTTATATTATAAACTTATTCATTAAGTCCAAAAATATTATCTAATAAATAAAATAACATTTTATCAAATAAAAAACAAAAAAAAGAGAGAAAAATGCTACGTCCACAACATTTTCCACAACAAATCTTAAGTGGCAAGTTATTAAGCTATTTGACCATCACTATCTTGACTTATCTCATGTTCCCCGACCAAACTGTCATTTTACCCATTACATTACATCAAAGTATGCTTCAACAAACACCAATACCTAATTAGATAGGCTCAAAAGAAGAGTCTCCTAAGCCACTGGCAAACCAACTTAGCTTTAATTAACATTTATTATGTCTCACCTACTTTTAATCGCATTGAATGCAATATAATATCTTGAAAAATGTCCCATTAACGAACCAAATAAGCTAATTTTCAATACTTTGAAGAGCAAGGTATGGAGGTAGGATTCACACAAAAAAGATGGATTACGTACGTCCTCGATAAACGCCATGATCTTCTAGCAGATGGAGGTATTCAATTTCTCCAGAAAGAATTATATGCTGCCTTTAAAACCAGAGCCAACATATCTTTTGACTCAACCATCAAAGTGTCTCTTGTCAATCCCTGTTAAGTCAGCCCAAACTACTAAGTTTGGTTATTTTTGTGTTTCTTGCGAGGCAAGATGCCAGCAAGATGAGGGATCCTGTCTGGGGCTACCCCAATCTGTACCATACGTGGTTCTATCCTTTATCTCACCTCATATGATATCTTAATTTCTTTAAGTGGATTATGAATATTGAACTTGGTAGTTGGTACCAAACAAACGAAAGCTAGGACCATCATGACTGACATATACGCATCCAAGGACATTAAGTTTGATTGCAAAATTATAATCATATCAATGATATCATGAGTTCATTACTATATTATATGTTTCTTTTATAATGATCTTCTCACTTTCTCTTAAAGCAAAGGTATACAAGTATGCTGGCCAACTGTATCCAGGTTATGCCTTGTAGTTGTAGGGGTGGATAAGATGCCTCTCTAGAGGACTTTGATATCCCATTTGAACAACATCAGGTGGTTGCTTTGTTAACCTAGCACATGGGCTAGGAGTGGGATGTCAACGTTGGGTACAACGATATTCATATATTCTCTAAAAGCATTCACACGTGTATAATAGAAAAAAAAAATGTAGAATTTACACAATTTTGCCTAAAAATAGTTTACATTTGTGTATAATTGTGCAAATTTACAAGTTTGCTATATTAACCGTATAAATTTATATTGACACTATTTATTTTATATTTAGTTGGTTATTTGTTCTTTATGCATCTTAAAGAAAAAGGAGTAGAATGGACGGTGCTTGTTGTGTGTGAAGAAAGAGAAAAAATTTAAAAAATCAAGAAAATTTGATGTTTTGGTGAAATGTAGTATAAAATAAATAATGTGATATGAGATGTTTTGAAAAGTGAGTATATAAAATAGAAAAAGTAAGTTCTTATATTAAAATAGACATAAATTTTTGCACGAATTAATGCGAATGCTTTAAGACAAAAAAAATATAATTTTTTCAAGAGTTTTGTAACTTTAACTGCTGCCTTCAAATGAATCAAATCCTTCATCCATTTTTGTAACTAATGTATTTTCCAAAAGAAAAAGGAAGGTAAGATGCATATAACGTTAAATGAGAAAATTTATTTTAAGGGAAGAAAAAAAAAAGAAAAAACAGAAATGACAATTCTTATATACTGTGGAATAATATGCAGATATGATGTAATCTTATCTTGGAAGCACAATAAATAATAGACAATGACCTATGGATGGGTTTATCTAAATCTTCATGACCAGGTCGGCAGAATGAGAACGGGCTAATATTACGTTGTCTCAGCCGGTTTATATAGTTATACTTTTCGAATTTACTTTGCTTTCTTTAAGCCAACAGGCATAAGTAAAGGAATTAAAAACCATAATATGTTTATATCAGCATGCTTTCCTCACTATAATATATACTAACAACTTCGTGTTCCCCCTCAATGCGTTCAAAGACTTTTTCTTCACAAAATATAAAAAGAAGTTTATTTTTATATATTTGACGGCATTATGATCACTTTGTTAGTCTCAGGCCGGCTCTAGTATGAAAGCAAGTGAGGCGGTCGCCTAAGGCCCCTAAGTAGAAAAGGCCCCTAAATTTTGGCCAATAAAGTAATTTTTTATATTATAAACTTATTCATTAAGTCCAAAAATATTATCTAATAAATAAAATAACATTTTATCAAATAAAAAACAAAAAAAAGAGAGAAAAATGCTACGTCCACAACATTTTCCACAACAAATCTTAAGTGGCAAGTTATTATTGGCTGCTATTAGTGGGGAAAAAGTAATTTCAGTGGTGGGTTTAATATAAAACCAGTAACAACTTAATATTTAGGATTTGTTGTGAAAATATTGTGAATATAACACTTTTCACCAAAAAAAAAGAAAAAAAAAAAGAGCAATACAGAAAGAATTTCATAACATTTTTCACAACAATTGAGTTGACAAACTTTTATTAGTTTTTATTTAGGTCTACCATTAATATCACATTTTTACTTACCATTACCAATCTACCACATCAACAACTATGAAAAGTTTTGTCAATTTTTTTTGTGTTTATAGATTTTCTAAAGAAAAAAAGATTCTACATGGTTAATTAATAATTTTGCATCTAAAACAAGATAATAAAATTTAAGTAATATTAATTTTTTTTATGAAAAAAGTCATATTTAAATATATAAAAAGTTTTAAGTCAATTTTCGCCTGAGGCTCCTAAATGCATCAAGCCGCCCCTGGTTAGTCTTTCTTACTTTGAAAATGTTAATGGTATAATATTGTATTTTAATCCTAATATTTTATTTATTTTTTTAACAAATTAAAAGATGCAACCAAATCCTTTTTTCTTCATGGCAATGTAGATAAATTTAAACTACATGCCTAAAACCTAGTCAAATTTTATTTTCCGTTCAAATTGACCCCAAAAGTATTGAAAGAAAAATCTTCTTGAATGTCTTTCATGTGATATTATAATGAAGAATTAGGTAGATAAACTTCATTCGCAGCCCTTCGATCGGGCTTACCTTTCTAAAGCCAAAAAAAGAAAAAGAAAAAGAAAAAAAAACTTTTACAGATTAATGGCAATTAATTAGGTTTTCTTTTACAGATTAGGTTTCAGTCTTCATCCAATGTTACCATGCACTTTCCAATATTAATGGCAATTAATTAATTAAAGATAAACGTGTACTAGTTCATTATTTGTGGTCAAAAAATTAGAATACATTAAGATGGGTAAGTTGAAAGATGTGACTTACGCTACTCTTAAGTGATTATACTCATTTTGCTTCCTCATCTTCCCGGAAGATGTATAAGCCAATAATTTTTGGTTCCCCAAATCTTTTTTACTTATTTAAATTCGAGTCCAAATTCTTCTCATGAAAAGAATAAAAAAATATCATGGTTCAAGCAAATTCAATGGTACAAAATGTCTTATTAATTAGTAATGACCAATATATGTGTATATGGTTATCATATGGGCTAAATTGCTGCTTAATTTTGGCTCCCTAGCTATTGTTTTCTTTTAATATTATTGAAGCGTAAAGGATGTAGAAAATGCATGGAACCAGTAATGATTTCACATGATTCACATGTCTTAACGAGAATTGAATGGTTATGAGGGGCAATAGCCAACTTGGACCAATCACATGTTCCCTCATGTGTTCATAATTCCATGCAAAGCCTAAGATCACAGGAGAACGCAAACCTACGGAGCTATAGGGTGGACTTGGGGGGGTTTTTTAGTGTTAAAAGCTGTATGCTTAAATCTTAATGGGTTTTAGGATATCCATGTCATGTGAGCACAATTATTTTCAGCCAAATAAAAAATTTTGATGATTTTTTTTTTTTTTTTTGGGATTAAAAAAGTCTTACGATTTGATCTCAATGTGAAGGAAAGGAAAATAATGGGGAGACTTGCCTCTTAAGAATGGAATCAATAAGGAAAGAATTGATAAAATATAAAGAAAATGAAAATTTTCAATTATATTAATATTTTTTTTATTTAGATAAATATGATAGAATTTGAACCCCACCGTAAAATTAATTATTAATTTAGTTAATTGGAATGAAGTATTGTCTTTCTAAATAAATACTGTATTAATTTTCTATAACTATATGAAAAAAGTAATGATATTTTGGTTTTGGTATTGGTCATGGTGTAAGAGGTTGTGAGTTGTGACTCAAGTGATATATTTCACAAAAGTTAAAAGTAATATGTGAATTATTAGACTTGTAGGTCTTGTTATCATTGTTCCATGGAATTATACTTATTTATTTATTATTATTGGTAAGGAATTATACTTTTTCCTTATTAAAAAAGTGAGAGCGAAAACTTAACCTTGTTTTTGGTAACTTCACTCAACTTGTTTTTGATAAAGATTTTTTTTTTGCAAATATATATATATATATATATGAAAATGAAAACCTTACACTTGATAATAGGATTTAAAACCTAGCATTTGATTTTTTTTCTTTTTTGGAGAGGAATCTAACATTTGATTTGATAAAGTTTCATTTTAAAAAAAGAAGAAGATTTGATAAAGAAAGAATGAATATTAGAATATTGAGGTTTAATTTGAGGGTAAAAAAAAAAAAGGCAACATATTGTGGCAATTATTTTTATACTATAATCTTAGTGCGCATGATGAACATGCAATCCCGTTTTAGTAACTAATACTCTCTTCGTTTCAAATTGTTTGGCTTGTATTCCATTTTGGAATGTCCCAAAAAAAAATTTCTGTTTGAAAAGTCAGACACTATTAATTTATTAATATTCCCTTTATGCCCTTAATTTATTTATGGGAGCATTTTTTTCAATTTAAAAAAAAATTAAAAACCTAAATTTTGAAATCCACTAATGCTATTGTTTTGCCACTAGTAGAGTTTCTAATCTACCGTATTAAAATTTGATTTAAAGGTAAAGATTGAATCTGGATTAGGCTTGGTGGCTATAGAATTTGGATTTGAATATAGGTTTGCAAATTATAGAATTTCTAGTATTGCTTGGCAGTTGGCGCTAATACTAGAAATGTTTTTTTTTTCTTAAATAATTTTTTGATAAATTTGTTTAGAAAATTTATAACTTTTTTTTTAAGAGATAAGATAGTTAATGATATTTCCCTAAATAATTGAGTTTTTCTAACTAGACCGAACAATTTGGGATGGAGGGAGTTCTAATACGATGTTAAATGAGTAGAGTCAATAGACCATTTGCGTTCAAAAGTTGTCCTAATGTAGATCTCAAACCATATGGAATTTTTAAGAGGAAATCGCGTGCCCTGTATGGGCCTTCCAGCACAATTTTATAACTTTCCAAATATTTCAAGGTTATAAATTAATTTTCTGTCTGGAATATTTTCCTCTTTATAAAAATAGGGTTATTCAATAAAAAAGAAAAAAGAAAAAAGAAAAAAGAAAAAAGAAAAAAGAAAAGAAAAGAAAAGAAAAATAAACAATGGCTATTTGAAAAGGTTATAAAAATAAAATAAAAAATAAAGTTATGCTTTACCGCTTTACAAATGTGCATTCAAAATTGTTGCCTCCGAACATATTCTTGCTCCAATTTGCACATTTCGGAGCTAGGATCAAGGGTGTTACTAAAAGCTACGTGAAAACAATAAAACTTTTGATACTTATTGATATTGTTGCGTCGACACAAAGGAGTTGATGATGAATTTGATCTCGAAATTAAGGTGAGAGACTTTATTGTCGTATGAGAAAGGAAGAATCGAGAGAGGTGCATTGCATGATTCACCCAACTCAACTATGATAAAAAATTATATGCCCAAACTCCTCATTCCTTTTTTGTTTTATTTTTGTAGATACTTAATTGTTTTAACATAATTGCTCTTTATTATTAGATTAAAAAATTAATGAGATTCTTTTTCGTGTAGGAGAAACTCAATTCCAAGTCCCTTACTTGTTGACAATAGATTTTGAGTTAACTAACATGAATAAACTCTTAATGTTTCCAAATTGACCAATTGTTCTTTTTCCATTTTGCGTCTACAAGAATCTAAAACTGTCATATAAGGGTAATCGAGTTTTATCTCTTGAAAATTTTTTATTTTCTATTTTAATTAGTACAAAGATTGAACAACATTGATTCAAACAAATTTTCCTTTAAATTGCACTATATTTGTTTAATTTTAGTTTTAATAGTAGCAATTTCAAATCAGCTATGTGGACATAATCCTGGCAGTTTTAGTCACGACAAGATTTAAAATATATAGAATCTATTTTATGATGATTAGTCTTAATACTCTTTACCTTCACATCAAGACGTTACTAAATTTCTTTTTAATGTAGGCAAGATTTGAATCAAAATCCCTTGTTAAACAACTAAAAACTTCATCGATAAAGTTAACCAAAATCTACCCTTGCATTTGATGCAATCAATGGTGTGTGTACATGTAAAAAACGAATAAATTAAATTATACATAATTTTCAATTGTTCAAAAAAAAAAAAAAAAAAAAGAAGAACAATGACAGTTGTAGTTTCTATTCACTTCAAAGCATGACTAATGCATATTTTAATTTTCTTCTTGTCCAGTTGGGCTAAACTTTTCAAAGCCAAGCTGGCCCCAACTGCTAAACCAAAAGCCTGTTCAAGAATGTAATACTTTTGACTGGAAAATCAATTTCTTAGAACCCAAACACCCTCGAAAATGGACCCCAGGTAGACTTTTTACTCCCAATTTAGTGGAATGCTCTAGTGAAATCTCCACCGTCAACGGTTAATGGGACCCACGATCACTATTGCCCACAAAGAAACATGGACGGTTCAGATGCCAAATTCCAAAGGTTCCAAAGTTGACTATACTATATGCTTTCCCAACACACAAGGAAAGAAATCTCAAAATATTCATTCAATAATGAGCAATCACTATGAAATCCCTTTAAACAAGGCTGAAATGTTGTACACACTACACAATAGCAAATCATCAGATTAATTCGTGGCAAATTCCCAATTCAGACATAACATTATATTAAAAAAAATTTGAGATTCCTTCAACTACATCTTTATCAGCTTTTTTACTGTCTATTACAAAAAAGAACAAAATTAAATTAAATACTTAAAACGGTTGGAAATTCAAATTTACCTAATCTAAACATTAATTCCTCATTAACCTAAAATCAACCCTGGTTAACCTCACCAAACACATTCTCAATTTTAATTAACCTTTGTCTTTGAGTCCAGCCTAGCTGCTATAAATACCAATCTCCAAAACCCTTTTGCTTTTCCATATTTCATGCTTTGTTGGACTACTTTTTCAAAGTTTCTTCTAAAGATACTTCTCTGCTTGAAATATTAGTAGTTTTTTTTGGCAGGGAGAGATTGAAGCAAATCTCTTCAAGTCACAGTATCAGAAACTTTGGTTCTTTATGGTAAGAGTTCTGGCCTCTACTATTATGTGCTTCATTTCCTTTTGTTGTATTTTTCTGTCAAAGATTGAAGCTTTGTTTGGCTTATAACACACTTTGTTATCAGGGTCTCATCTGGGTTTGTTTTAGATTTCCATTTTTTCATGAAAAATATAGACTTTTCATGTTAAAGACATTGAATATTAAAAAACCTGAATTAAAGCATTAAACAGACGTGTATTTGGTCCTTTCGAATTCTCTTCATATTTCTGAGTTTGTTGGGTCTAAAAGTATGAGGATTGTACATGTTTTTTTTTTTTTTTTTGGATCTCGGTTTATCAAGAAACTTGTCAATTACAGTTCATATATATTAATTCTATTGGGTTTCTTAGACTTTAATGTAAAACTTTGTCTGAACTCTAAACTCATTCAAATAAACTCTACTTGCTTTCATAGTTTATGACTGACTTTTTTGCATGTTTTACTTGAAGATGCCTAGTGTGAATCCTGATTCATCTGATAAAGATTCCGAGCCATTTGTCGAAATTGATCCAACATGCCGGTACGGCCGCTACAACGAGCTACTTGGCAGTGGTGCAGTAAAAAAAGTGTACCGTGCATTTGATCAAGAAGAAGGAATAGAAGTAGCATGGAACCAGGTCAAACTACGAAACTTCACTAATGATCCCTACATGATTGATAGGCTTTACTCCGAGGTCAGGCTGCTGAGAACCTTAACAAACAATAACATCATTGCCTTGTACAATGTGTGGAGGGACGAGGAAAACAACACCTTGAATTTTATCACCGAGGTGTGTACTAGTGGAAACTTGAGAGAGTATAGGAAGAAACATAGGCATGTTTCAATGAAAGCTTTGAAGAAATGGTCAAAGCAGATTTTGAAAGGGTTGGACTACTTGCATACACGTGAGCCTTGTGTTATTCATAGAGATCTCAATTGTAGCAATGTTTTTGTCAATGGGAACATTGGTCAGGTACCATTTTGTGCTTTAACATACATATTTGGTTGCTTATAGGTCATGTCGTTTGATTTGCAATTTTGGATCTTATGTTTTAAAATACATTTGCTTTACTTTCTAACCAAGCAATCAAATTTAGTCTTCTAATTTAAGAAAAAAAAAGTTGGTTTTGAATTGACTAATGATGTTATATGGAAGTTTAACAATTTTTTTCTTGGTTTTTTTGTTAGGTAAAGATTGGTGATTTGGGTTTGGCAGCGATAGTGGGGAAAAGTCATTCAGCACACTCAGTATTAGGGACACCAGAATTCATGGCACCGGAGCTTTACGAGGAGGATTACACGGAAATGGTGGATATATACTCATTTGGGATGTGCATGATTGAGATGGTGACTTTGGAAATTCCTTATAGTGAGTGTGACAATGTTGCCAAAATATACAAGAAGGTGTCAACTGGGATGAGGCCTGAGGCCTTGAGCAAGGTTAAGGATTTGGAGGTGAGGGCGTTCATCGAGAAGTGCCTTGCTCAACCAAGGGCAAGACCTTCTGCATCTGAGCTCCTCAATGACCCGTTCTTTGATGAAATTGATGATGACGAAAATGATGAATTTATTTTTTTATGACTAATGATGTTGTGAAGTGTGCTTAAATTTATCATTGTTATTTAATTTTTATTTTTTTAAATGTAAATGTTTTCAAATGTTTATAAGGAATTCGAAGAGACATGGGATAACAACTGAAGTTAGGATAATATATGGGGAGTGTTTGATTGGGGATGGTTTTGCCTTGTACATTGCGGTTTGAAGTTTGAACACATAAAAAATAAGTAAGAAAGATATATTGAGTTTGCTTCTTGTTTTGGCTTATTGTTTCATCAACTATATAATGACAACATATGATGTAATCATTTATCAAGTAAAAAAAGAATTGTTGTAATCTATGTCATTATTTTTTCCAAATTGTAAAAATAAATAAACACATGCTTTATTAATCTCTTTCTTTCCCCTGGACAAGTACTTTTCTACTCCATGTTTTCTTTTGAAAAATTATTTAATAAACAGTTTTTAAGATTCGATTTCAGATTTTTTTTCCTCTTACAAGAAGTGGAAAAGAGGATTTTAATCTAGGTAAGTGGATGGTAAAACTAATCTACAAGACTGTAGATGATTTTCAATTTTCAACCTGGTTTTTCCTGCTAAATTTGTAACCTTGTGACAACTGATAGAACAATTTGTTTTATAGATTCTGAATGATTAAACATTTCCAGTTTGAGATTTGGATCGTATAATTTTAAGTAAATTCAAAGGAGATGAGGGAACAATATTAAAAAAGCTAAAAAAGTGAAGTCAAATATATATATGTATATATATATTCTAGACGTGTCTGTTTAAAGTGCCAATGAAGAGATCATGAAGGATGACCTTCACAAGCAAACGGTAACGGTTGATGATGAGGGTGAAGTTGGGATGGCCCAAAGGCCTTATGGTCTTGCTTTGAAATAGGCAGTGTATTTTTGTTTTTGTTATTTGGATAATTTGACAGTTACAACGGAGGGGGTGGAGACATGAAGTGGTTATTAAAAAAAAGTGTGATCAGAATGCCTTACGAATTTGATGCCAAACTGTGATGATTCAAGAATCCATACAAGAAAAGGTCATTAGTGGTGGTCGAACTTAAGTATGACATTCCCTCAAAAGAATCAAGTCAATTAATCTTTTACCCAAAAAAAAAAAAAATCATAAATTTGAATGCAGTTTGTGCAAATGCATTGATTTAATGAGGCGGTATCAAAGTTGTTATGTGTTTTTTATTCTAAAAAAGAAGAAGAGGTTGTTACAGTTGTTTGTAATTTTAGTAGGCCTGTCTAAAAAATGGTTACCCCCAAAAAAAATGAACAATTTTTTTTTTTTAAACCTGTTTCTAACCATTTTTTTACATTTGTTTATCCAATGGATTCTGCATTCATAGTTTTAAATACCATTTCAAATTTCAGATAGCTATAAGCAAATTGTATCTCCCTAGATCCACACAATTTATCATCCAATTTGTACCTCAAGTTGCTATATATGATTGAGACTGTCATAGTCTTCAATAGCCAATGTCAACTCCTCCCTACTATAAGAATTCCTTGGCCTTTGCAATGTCCTGTGCAAAAGAATTGAAGATGGTAATGCACACCACAGCCCCCTAGGCCAAATTCAACAATATATAATTACTATTCCAGCTAATATATTGCACATATGCTTGGAAAAAGTTAAGGGCAGATTAACAGAGAACACACTAAACAAAAGGGGGAAAAAAAATCTTGCCCCAGAGTGAAAATGCTAAGCTTGTGCGTATTGGATAGTAATAAGAACCCTTTCCAATTACATATCCTTCTAATTTTCAAATATCACAATTATAAGAGCATTTCTATGGACCAAATATCTAAAACTACACTGGAAACACTTTATCATCAAATATACATAATATTAGAGATATATTACTGATCATCATGTTTATCAAATTGTGATCTGAACAAACATTAGTATTAAACTCAAACTCACTGGAAACACTTCAATTACCAATACTCTAAATGCCACCGCTTAATTACATTATCCTTATAGTTTGGAATGGTTTGGATAAGGTTCAAGTATTCAACGATATTCACTAGAGAGTCACGATCCATGTGCTAAAAAATCCAAAACTATTATACTACAAGAGATAAAATAAACTCTTGTTGATAAAATAGAAAATAGAAACCTAATTTCAATTGGATAGGTACTCGGTAAATACTGGAGAACCTTGTTGTATTTGGAATACAATGATATTTGTAAATCCATGATAGAGTCCTGTTTTACAAATTCGAGTGTTGGAATGAGAAATGATAGTTCTTGTTAAAGGAGAATCATATACAGTTACCAAAACCTACCACAGGAACACCAGCAGTTGCCAAAATTACACCAAGAATGGATGAGGTGGTTAGAAATAACTCAATGTCTAATGATTAGCAAAAGAAATGTGGCCATACTACAATATATATTGTGTATGAGCTTAATGTAACCAAGGCATATTGCAATAAAGCGTAGTAGAGTTTTATTGGAAAAACTAAAGGCACCAATATTTTCCATTACTAGTGGAAAAGAAAAATTATATAGGATGAGGATATTAATGAATTTTACATAGGAAACCAAAAACAACTGTATTGAAGCAAGTATACTTCACCTTCACCCAAAAAAGAGAGCTACAAATAATAGAAATATAATCTTGGGCTGCTTTACTAAAACCTAATATAGAGGTTGTGTAAGTGTTTATATACATTATGTCCTACTGCATAAAATACAATATTGTGCCACCTACTATCCTACTGCAAACACACACAGCTCAACTTAATTCCAATGTTGTCTTGTCAACCACAGCCTTTTGGATTTCATTTTTCTACCATGCCAAACAAGTGTAAAAAAGAAGCGTTGATAAATCTTTGCAAACAACATTACAACCCCAACAAAACACCACAGACAATTAAGTTCACCCCACTAACTCTCTCTCAACTCATTGACCTTCACTTGTTAGAACCATTAACTAAAAAAATCCATACCGCAATTCAGAAAATCATTAACTCAACAAAACCCCATTCCACCTAGACTAAAATAGTAAAATCCCTCTTCACCAAAAACCTAATTTTAGAACATACACATACCTATCTACTTACCACCCAAATAGATACATACATGCATATACATGATTATTTCAGATTTTTCTAATGTACAATGAAGGAATTTCATTAAAGGAAAATGGATCTCAAAGAAAAAAATAGAAAGAGTTGGGAATGTTATTTCAAAATATCACAAATTATAAACTCTGCAGTCACAAAATTCAGTTTCTTGGAAGCCCTCTTTTCCATGTAAAAGAAACTCACATTAAAGAGTTAGGAATCAAAAAAGATGATTTCTCCAAATTACATACAAGCTCCTAATCGAGCCTGTTACTTGCAGTGAAGTGTGTCACATCACCAATATGTTGCTAAGATCAAAATAAATGCAGCATAGTTAAGGAGGACGATAGTTCAGTTTCCATACCTTTCAACTAAACCAAGAGTGTCAATGTCCAGAGGCAATATAAGAGAGGCTTGGATATCTTCAAAAATAAATCTCTAGTTGCAATACCTTTGTAAAACCACGAAACCCAAACATACTCATTGAATCAACAGTTTAATCATGTGTACCCACCCACATAGCCACACACAATTCAAATGAACGGATGCAGCCAGAAAATTTGGAACTACAAAGAAAAAATATAGCATATTTTGACGCAAAACTATAGTATGCTTGCACAAAGTGTGCATCGTCACCTAGTTTGCAATAAACATCGAAGGCCAGGTTTTTCCCCAAGTAAGAAGAAGTCTTTGGAGACCCACATTTCTTTTGCCTAAGCATGATTCTAAGATTTCTGTTGCAAGGAATCCACCAAATAGCCTTTGAGTTTGTTACAAATAGCCCATTTAGTTTGCTGCAATATGCAAAAACCTTTTTTTGTTGAGACTTTACAAAGTGATCAATAAGAGATTGAGAAATTGGGATTCATTTTAACTTTTAAGGTATTGTATATTGCTTTTAATTATCAAATTCTTGTATTAATTGAAATGTGATTTTACATTGTAATGTATAGAGATAATAAAACTACAACTTGGATTGCATTTGATATTCAAAAGAAGAAACTTCATATTCATATATGTCAATGGAATGAATATAGCTAATAATACAAGCATTAACCAGATCAAAGATCAAATAAAAATCATCAAAATATTGATTACTATGATAGCATGATATTTGCACTAAATATTAAGAATCTTACAACATTTACTTACAACGCAGCCAAGTTTGTGCCACAAAACCCCAGAGTTTGAACCCTAGGTGATCTAGGAATTGAAAGTACATGATTCTCACTTGCTTGTTCAATAGTAAAGGGCCCAATACAACCCAAAACCCAACCACAAATCCAAGTGCCATACTAACGTAAAACCAATCCACTTCAGGTCCACCAAAATCCTTGCTCCTTTTGTTTTCAACGTTGGGTTTTACATCACTTATAGAACAATTCTCAATTAGTGGAGCTCCACAAAGTCTGTTTCCAATAAAGCAGGAGGCATTGAGGCTCTGTAGTTGAGTGCTTAACGGGATTTTCCCACTTAAATTGTTGTTTGACAAGTTCAACTGACTTAGAAATGTCAATCTTGACATACTTTGAGGAATTTGACCTGAAAGTTGATTTACAGAGAAATCTATAGATTCCAATGATCCCATAGCACCTATATTGTCAGGAATCCTTCCTCTCAAGATATTAAATGACAAATTTAATGATTGTAATCCTTGAAGACTAGTCACTTCTTTAGGGATCTCGCCTGATAGATTGTTTTTGGAAAGGTCTATACTTTTTACAAGTTGAAGCGTGGTGGAATACTCAAGCACTTTCCCCTTAATCACAACCAATGCACTTTCTAAAACCCAAGAATAACCATATGTAGTTGACCGGCCATATAAAAGAATAGGATCATTTGAATTGTTATTTGTGGCCATGGCACTGAAATTGTAAACACATCTAGGTATGCTTCCAAATAACTTATTATTTGAGAGGTCCAAGATTTGGAGTGAAGTTAGAGAGCAGAGTTCTTCCGGGATGTAACCATTGAAACTATTTGAGCGAAGGCTGAGAATCATCAAGCTTGAAAATCTATGTCCTATCCATGAAGGTATGCTCCCAACAAACTCATTTTTGCCAATATCAATAGTAACCAAGTATTTACAATTTTTCAATGAGGATGGTAATTTTCCGGAGAATTTGTTGTTGTATAAATGCAAAGATTGAAGATAAATCAAAGATCCAATGGATCTTGGAATAGAACCGGACAAATGGTTGTTTCCCAAATTTAAGGTATACAAATTTTTCCACTTTGTCCAACAACCAATTATTTCCCCTAACAACAAGTTTTTACCAAGATTGAGAAATGACATTTGTTTGGACTCATTCATCTTGTAACATAAAAAGTGCGAAATAGATCCAGACAATAAATTGTCAGAGAGATCTAAGAAGCTCACATTAGAGGATATACAAGGCAACAAACCATTGAAGTGATTTGAACTCATATCAATCATTGATGAAGGGGACAAAATCATTGGGATATTTGGAATCTCTCCATGGATCTGATTGTGAGAGAGATTTAGATACACAAATTGAGAAGACAGGTTCCAAAACAAAGGAGGAATTGCATCTGAAATCTGTGTCTTAGATATGTCCAAATATTTAAGATGCTTTTGTGAAAGAAGCCACAAAGGAAATCTTGGCCCTAAATTCCACGATCTCAAAAATAAATAATTGAGTTGAAAAGGAGGGATCCAACTGTTTCTTACTTCTAAAGTCAGTTGGTTTCGAGATGCAAGAAGTGTTGTCAATTTCATGAATTTGGCAAAATGAACTTGAGATACTACACCCTCCAATATATTTGATTCGATATTTAAATGCACTAATTTGGAGAGCAGTCCAAAACTTGGAGGGAGAGTTCCATTAATTCGGTTACTCCCAAGGTCCAAGGATCTCAAAGAGGAAAGATTTCCTATAGACCATGGAATTGGACCTGAAATTGAATTAGACCCCAAAGAAAGGATGACCAGATTTTTAAATTGCCCAAGCTCATCAATCAACTGCCCAGACAGTTGAGCATTAGACAAATCTAAGATCTCTAGTCCATTTGAAACACATCTTGACAGACTTTGAAAGATTTCAGATACCTCTTGATTCCAATTGTTGCCTTGCAATGTAATTTCCTTTAAGTTGCAGAGATTACCCAAAGATCTTGGTACCTTTCCTTCAAGTTCATTGAATGACAAGCATATGCTAATGGCAGATGTTAGGTTTCCAATGGCACTAGAGATTGTACCCTGCAAGTGATTGTAATAGAGGTTGAGGAACTCAAGATGACTAAAACTATAGAGCCAATTGGGAATTGAAGAGTTGAAATAGTTCCAAGATAGATCGAGGTGCCTAAGTGAAGTCAAGTTCTGGAGATGAACAGGGATTGGACCTTGAAACCGATTTTCAGATAGATCAAGAGAAACCAGATTATGAAGACCAAAGACCCAAAACAGAATAGAATTGTTCTCAAAATTGTTGGATGAGAGATCAAGGATGGTGAGACATGAAAAGTTAATACTACTGGGTATCGGTGGTGGGATGAAACCAGAAAGTTCACAATCTGACAATCGCAACTCTAACAAGGAAGGGTGTTTGTTTATCTCCTGTAGCCAATCAGAGGCTTGGCTAAGGTTTGCATAACTCAAAGCAAGGTGTCGTAGTAAAGGAAGACCAGAGAGCCATTGAAGGTTCTTGACATATAAATCATTATCTCCAAGATCGAGATAGTGCAAATTAGAGAGATTCCCAAGTTGATGAGGAATCAATCCCCCAAATCCCGCACTAGAGAGATTAAGAAATCTTAAGCTCCCCATAGAACCGAGGAATTTGGGAATTTGAGTCTCATTGAAATCATTGTAGCTGAGGTCTAAGTAAATCAAATGCTTCAAATCAAGCAGAGAAGGATTTATCTTACCGCCGAACACTGACCTCTCATAAGTTTGCAATTGAGCGTCATATTGGGCATCGGTAGTAAGCTCATCATACAGAGGACGAAAGGTTCTGAGACGGAGTTGGAGGACGTGACTGGTAACATTGTGGCAGAGAACACCGACCCAGTGACAACAATCCACGTCAGATGCAGCAGCCCAAGAGGCAAGCCGGTTTGAAGGATCTAGAAGGTCATGCTTGAAGTTGAGAAGGGCGTGTCGCTCGCTTTCAATGCAACGAACCTCAGAGTCAGAGTGGGAGTGGGCAGTGCAGAAGTTAGGAGGAGGATGAATAGTTACCAAACAAAGAAAGCTTAAAGTAATTCTCCACAAGGAACCCTCCTTCATCGTTATGCTTTTATAAAAATAAAACTGGTTTATGATTTTGTTATGTGATGTGAAATGCCAATAATGGCATGCTAATTTATAGGAAATGGACCGTGTATTGCGTTGTGTTGACTACCTGCTACGAGTTTGTTTTTTGGTACTTTAAATTTCTACCGCACAAATAATGAGACCCTTCATTTGTGGCCCATTTTTAAGTTCCACTTGGATTCATATCAATTTTCTAACTTGTGCAAAGGGAACTTGTGGGCCCTTTGGTACATTTGGATTTATATACCAATTTTTTAACTTGTGAAAAGTGCAATGTAATTTGATTGGTTATCCATTACTTGTGTCAAAAATTCAAAAATTCAAAAATCTTTAAAATGGAATGTGTTTATACTTTCAATTTCAACCACACATTAGGGATTGACTGACTCACTAAGTCTTGTAGATGGGATCCTCTATTTGTAGGCCCTTAGCTTTATTTGGATACATATAAATTTTTTATCTTTATGAAACATTTTAGACGGTAATTTGAATGGTCAATACTCATTTATTACTTGTATCGAAATTCAACAATCTTTAAAATATAATATGTCTCGCTGTGACTTAAGTCTTTGGGAATTATGGTAGTGATTGTTTAGCAACAAAATTTTTAAGGTGATAAATTGATAATACCATTGCTTGTATGCTAAATTTGTATAATAATAGGATATTGTGTAAATTTTACTTGGATCTTACATTTAAATGTTGCAAAGAAAAAGGGGACAAAAGTTTTATGTTATCATTGGCAAATACTCCTCATTGGCATTACAAAAACTAGGTTGGATTGAAATATTCTAAGGCTCAAAGGGTGAATTGTCATAAATTGATTAATGGGTTGAGTTGGTCAATTCCACCCTCAAATTGCAAAACAAATTTATTGCATTGGACAGTATGATGATACAATGCTCAAAATTTATAATGTACTAGCTTGTAATTTGTACCTATGCACGGAAATATTTAATAATAGTGATAATAAGATAGTTTTACTTACTTAGTTGAGTCATGAATGAAGTGTTCATCTTCGATTTTCTTTGAGTTTTGACTTATATATATATATATATATATATTGGATGGCATGAACTTTTAATCGCAAAACACAAGGTTAATTTTATCATCAAGAAAATCAGAAGTTTGTTACTTAATTAACACCTTATGGTGTTCCAAACGGAGAGTTGGAAACAATTATAGTTTAAATCCTTTCATCTCAATTGTAAATATAGAATTATTAGAAGAAAAAAAAGTGTCAAAATCTAACATATTGATTTTCTTATTAGTATCTATATTTTGGAAGTCTTCCTAGTGCTTGCACAATTTTCTCATAAAAGACCTAGCTATGAGTAACATGCACACTAACATTAAATATACTCTATTTTTATCTCCATTTGAAAGATACTGTGTAAATTGTCATCCAAGTTAATTGAAAAAAATTATGTGCAATGGCCTAGAATCTTTTCTAATCAATATTAGTGTGAACAATTCAACATTCCTTTGATGGAATAGGTGATATAGGAATTTGCTATCATATACAGTGGGTTTGTTTGATGTTGTGAAATTGCCTAAGCTAGCTATTAAAAAGTCTAGTATTATTAGTTCCAAAAATCATGTACTTTACGAGTGATTATTAAACAAAATTGTGATTATTAAAAATGCATTTTATGAATGTGTCATGGATGTGAACAGAATTTTTTTATGTCAAATAGTGGTGCCCTCCTATCCTGAATTCATTGTGGAATAGGGCACTATTGGTGGTTAAACCAATTTCGACTTTCCCTCAAAATCAAAGTCTATATTTCTCAACAAAAAAAAGAAAAAAAAAAGAAAAGAAAAGAAAAAAAGAAATAAAGAAAAAAGAAGAGAGAGATTTTGCAGGGAGTGCATAATGTATTGATGTTAGGCCAAATGAAGTTGTTATGTTTATTAGCTATTTTAGTGGTCTTATTACAATTGACTAAATTGTTTTGTTCTTTTGTTTTTAAATTCATGCCACTAATATGTATGATGAAACTTCTAGTTCCACTGATATTAATGTTCCTATTGCACATATTAATACCATAATTAACTGGATTGAATTCGTCAATTAGGAAAAAATAATGAAAACAACATACCAATGGTGGCATGTATAGAAATATGATCAAGAGTCTTTTACTTTGATGACATTTGATAAGGAAGAATCGTAGCAAGTACCAGGGGCTTAACCCGTCAGCTTTCTCCTCAGGCTAACGGGCCAGCCACGACGGACGTTGAGGACTAATATGCTGACGGAAAAAGACACGCTGACAGTAAGGAAAATTTGAGAAAAGCTTAAGGGCTAATTATGTTCAGAAATGCTGACGGCCCTTTATCAACGTAGGGAACGAGACAAGCCAATGGGTAGGAGGCCGACGGTTCCAATAAAACCTTTACTTGGCCACCACACTCAATGATAGATTCTTATAAGGAAATGACTCCGCAATCTACGCTCATAAGGATTCCTATATGGAAAAGACTTCTGCTCCAAGAAAGAAAGGTCAAACCCCTACTACTATAAAAGCCCTAATACCCTTACAAATCGAGGTACGCATAATTAACCATTCTCTAGCACTCTAGAGTTGAAAGAAGTTCTAACTTGACATTCAGAGGGTATTTGGCCGGCACCACACCGGTGCTCTCTGTTAGGTCCTCTTTTCTTTGTGCAGGTGTCGTTTCGAGGGTACGAGCATTGTGCAACTCACTGTTGATATTTTCGGCATCATCAGTTGGCGCCGTCTGTGGGAAATGTAGCCCGAAGGGAAAGCCCCATTATCGAGTTCTCGGAAGAAGACGCGCGACGCCTTCACCACCCACACGACGACACGCTTGTCGTCAGCCTACAGGTTGGGGACTACAACTTGCATCGGGTGTTGGTCGACAATGGCAGCTCGGCAGACATCTTGTACTACCCGGCATACCAGCAGATGAAAATTAGCAGGGAACAACTGGTTCCAACGAACGCCCCACTTGTCGGTTTTGGAGGGGCAAAGGTGTTTCCGCTGGGTGCGGTCATGTTGGCTGTGACAGTAGGCGACTACCCCCAGCAAATCACAAAGGACGTAACGTTCCTCGTGGTTGACCATTCGTCCGCCTATAATGCTATCCTAGGGCGATCCACCCTCAATGCGTGGAGGGCGGCAACTTCAACTTATCATTTAATGATCAAGTTCCCAACAGAATACGGAGTCGGAGAACTACGTGGAAACCAGATTGCCGCACGCGAATGCTACGTAGCCATGATGGAAATGGATGACCACCTCCAAACCATGAGCATAGAAGAGCACCGAAGCATGACGGAGCCAGTCGAGAAGCTTGAAGAAATACCCCTGGACGACTCCATGCCTAATCAGACAACAAGGATTGGAACCCTTGCAAGTCCCGCAATCCGGCAAACACTTACAGCATTCCTCAAAGAAAATCAGGACGTATTCGCCTGGAGTCACGAGGACATGCACAGAAGAAGCAGGTCTTCGCCCCAGAATGGGATCAAGACATAGCCGAAGAAGTCCGCAAGCTACGAGAGGCAAATTTCATTAGAGAAGTCTACTACCCCGACTGGCTAGCAAACGTAGTGATGGTTAAGAAAGCTTCCGGGAAATGGAGGATGTGTGTAGACTTCACCGATCTAAACAAGGCATACCCCAAAGACAGCTACCCTTTCCCGAGAGTCGACACTCTAGTAGACTCTACGGCTCAACACCAGCTGTTAAGCTTCATGGACGCTTTCTCCGGCTACAACCAAATCAAGATGCACGATGATGATCAAGAAAAAACTTCCTTCGTAACCAGCCAAGGCCTATTCTGATACAAGGTAATGCCGTTCGGTCTAAAAAATGCTGGCGCAACATATCAAAGGCTTATGAACAAGATGTTCGCACGGCAGATCGGGAGAAACGTCCAGGTATATGTAGATGATATGCTGGTTAAAAGTCGAAGGGAGGAAGATCATTTAGAAGACCTCAGGGAAACCTTTGACACCCTTCGCTCTTACAACATGAAGCTTAATCCAGGGAAGTGCGCCTTTGGGTTGACGGCAGGAAAATTCTTAGGATTCATGGTTTCCCAGAGAGGCATCGAGGCCAATCTAGACAAGATCCGGGCTATAATGGAGATGGCACCACCAAAGAATGTGAAGGAAGTACAAAGCCTCAATGGCAAGATAGCAGCGCTAAACAGGTTCGTCTCCAGGGCAACAGACAAATGCCTACTGATGATGCCGAAAAAACCACCAGTGAGCCACACGGTCCTCGCACACTCGAAACAGCACATGCACAACACAAAAGCTGAAGACCTTAAGAGGAGTACCGGTATAGTACCGGCCAAATACCCTCCGAAGGTCAAGTTAGAACTTCTCACAACTCTAAAATGCTAGAGCGGGGTCAATTATGCATACCTTGGCTTGTGAGGGTATTGGAGTTTTTATAGTAGTAGAGGGTGGACCTCTCTTCCTTGGAGTAGAAGTCTTTTCCTTATAGGAATCCTTATAAGCGTAGATTGCGGAATCCTTTCCTTATAGGACTCTAATATTGAACGTGGAAAGCAAGTCATCTTTTTATCATTCATGCGTGGTGATCAAGTCAAGAATACATTGGAGCCGTCAGCTTTAGAGCCGTCAGCTTTGCCTACTCCCTCATTAGGGTCGTCAGCTTCGCCTACTGCCTCGTCAGGGTTGTCAGCTTTGCCTACGACCTCGTTAAGGTCGTCAGCTTTGCCTACGACCTCGTTAAGGTCGTCAGCTTTGCCTACGACCTCGTTAGGGTTGTCAGCTTTAGGGTCGTCAACTTTATTATCTTCAACTTACTGCCTTCAGCTTACCCTTTAGCTTACCCTTCAGCTTACTACCTTCAGCTTACTATCTTCAGCTTACTACCTTCAACTTACTATCTTCAGCTTACCCTTCAGCTTACTACCTTCAGCTTACTATCTTCAACTTACTATTTTCATCTTACTACCTTCAGCTTACTATCTTCAGCTTACTACCTTCAGCTTCTTCAGTATGCATAATAGAGCTGACGGGTCTTTGGAGATCAACTTTTATTTTTTCAATTAAAAATTCCCCCTATCAGTTGCCCCCCACTCCATAACCTCGTCAGCTTTAGCTGCCGGGTTATGGAGTTAACATCGTCAGAAAGGTCACTTATGTGTGATGCCTCGAGCAGCCTTTATTAAATGCTTGAGCATGTGGCGTGAATTGATCGATTCTGTTTTCGGATGAGCCTCTACAGTCAACACTCGTGGGCGACACTATTTTTGAGGAAGGTGACGATCTTACCAAGTTCGTGGCAGACCTAAAAGATGATAGCGTCATCCTTTCCCGGCCTGTTATGGATTTGTTCACGAATCCATCCATTTGTGGATAATGGCATTAGCTTGCTTTTACTTGATGGACTCGTCCACTTGTGGGACAAGTCATACATTCAACCACTTTGTGGATAAGTTCATTCATTTTTGAGGGGTCATCCGCTTTGTGGACTTAGGCTCATCTACTTCGTAGACTTGGTAATATGTCTGTCTACTTTGTGAACTTAGGCTGATTTGCTTTATAGACTTTGGTCAAGTTTGTGGATTTATATTAAACTCGTCTACTTTGTAGACTTGGCAATAGGCCTGTCCACTTTTTGAACTTATGCTCGTCTACTTTGTAGTCTTGGTAATGAATTTGTCCACTTTGTAGACTTAGCAGTAGACTTAATGATAAACTCGTCCACTTTGTGGACTTAATAACTTTTCATTCTCTTAGTTTGAGGCCATCCACTTTGGACTCATCAATGTTGTCCACCTTGTGGATTTAATAGGGTCGTCCACTTTGTGGACTTATTGAGGTGACTAAGTGTTGGTACCTCGTCATCATTTTGGTCGTCCACTTGTAGGCGACTTAGTATGATGATCATCTACCCATAGTTGACTTCGGTCATGCGTCTGCCCGTAGGTGACTTAACGTAATAACTATTCACCCGTAGGTAACTTTGACCACGCGTCTACCCGTAGGTTGCTTAGCGTAGTGACCGTCTACCCGTAGGTGACTTAGCGTAGTGACCGTACACCCGTAGGCGACTTTAGCCATGCGTCTACCCGTAGGTGACTTAGCATAGTGACCGTCTACCCGTAGGTGACCTAACGTAGTGACCGTCCACCTGTAGGCGACTTAGCGTAGTGACCGTCCACCCGTAGGCGACTTTGGCCATGCGTCTACCCGTAGGTGACTTAGCATAGTGACTGTCCACCCGTAGGCGACTTTGGCCATGTGTCTACCCGTAGGCGACTTAGTATAGTGACTGTCCACCCGTAGGCGACTTTGGCCATGTGTCTACTCGTAGGCGACTTAGCCATGTGTCTACCCGTAGGCGACTTAGCCATGTCTAAATAAACTCCTCTTATTATAATAAACCATGCATTCATAGAAAAAGTAGTTCTTAAAAAGAAAACAAAAACGTGCCCTTTGGGCTTTGTAGCAAAAACTAAAGTAAATAGAAAAACTGAGGAGTATAACTAAAATTCACTAAGGTAAACTAGAAATAAAGGGGTGCCGCTCTTCATGCCATCCTTTCTACTAGTAGTACTTCTGAAGGTGCTTGGTGTTCCATGGGTGGTGTAGCTTCTGTCCGTCCAGCGTCTCCAGTTCTTGCCATCTTCCGCCCTCTGTCCTGTTGCGTATCTTCCTGTCTTTCTCTCTTCTCTCGAGTCAGAAGCGCGTCTTCAGCATTCATGTACTTGGTGGCCCTGTAGAGTACTTCCAACATGGTCTTGGGGTCGTTTTTGTATAGTGAAAACAAAAAGTTACCCTTTCGCAACCCATTTGTGAAGGCTGCTACAAGTATTTTGTCGTCGGCTTCGTCGATCGATAGCGCTTCTTTATTGAAGCGCGTTATGTAGGATCTCAGCGTCTCGTCCTCTCGTTGCTTAATACTCATCAAGCATGCCGTGGACTTCTTATACCTGTGTCCCCCAATAAAGTATGTAGTGAACTGAGCGCTTAGCTCCTTGAAAGTGCTGATGGAGTTCGGCGTCAGTCGGCTGAACCATACCCTTGTGAGGCCCTTCAGCGTTGTAGGGAAGGCCTACACATGATTTCGTCCGCTGCCCCTTGAAGGTGTATCAAGGTCTTGAAGGTCTCTAGTTGATCCAGAGGATCCTTCACTCCGTCGTAACTGTCTATATGCGGCATGCGAAATTTATGTGGTAGGGGGAAGGAATTGACAGCTGCAGTGAACGGCGAGTCGGTGTGATTTACCAGATCGTCAAGGTCGCTCGACACCCGTCCTTTGAGGGCATTCATCATGACCTCCATTTGTTCCTTTATTGCCTGTATCTTCGTGGCAATGTGTGGTTGAGTTGCATCCATGAGGGATGGCATGCTCAGATTTTGACGCTCCGGTCTACTAGGAGCATTACTGCCTTCCAGCCTTTCTCGTTCTCTTCTATCGGCACTGGTGCCTTCTTGGTCCTACTCTTGAGTGCCGTGACCTGCATTTTTCTGGCATAACTGTTCCTCCAGATCGTTGTTTTGCTTAATGAGGCGTTCCACGGTTGCAATGAGAGTCTGCACCTGTCTCTTGAGTGCAATTGGGTGTGGTTCGTCTCCTTGAACGTTGTTGGTGGTCGCTATCGAGCGAGTAAGTACCATGCAACTCTTTGTCCGGGAAGCGATAATATGGCTTACAAGTTGTAAAAAACTTTCCCACAGACGGCGCCAACTGATGATGCCGAAAAAACCACCAGTGAGCCACACGGTCCTCGCACACTCGAAACAGCACCTGCACAACACAAAAGCTGAAGACCTTAAGAGGAGTACCGGTATGGTACCG
The DNA here is from genome assembly GCF_002906115.3 of Quercus suber. Classification (NCBI taxonomy): domain Eukaryota; kingdom Viridiplantae; phylum Streptophyta; class Magnoliopsida; order Fagales; family Fagaceae; genus Quercus; species Quercus suber. The sequence continues at coordinate 382,922 of NW_027069802.1, forward strand.
GCCAAATACCCTCCGAAGGTCAAGTTAGAACTTCTCACAACTCTAAAGTGCTAGAGCGGGGTCAATTATGCGTACCTTGGCTTGTGAGGGTATTGGAGTTTTTATAGTAGTAGAGGGTGGACCTCTCTTCCTTGAAGTAGAAGTCTTTTCCTTATAGGAATCCTTATGAGCGTAGATTGCGGAATCCTTTCCTTATAGGACTCTAATATTGAACGTGGAAAGCAAGTCATCTTTTTATCATTCATGCGTGGTGATCAAGTCAAGAATACATTGGAGCCGTCAGCTTTAGAGCCGTCAGCTTTGCCTACTCCCTCATTAGGGTCGTCAGCTTCGCCTACTGCCTCGTCAGGGTCGTCAGCTTTGCCTACGACCTCGTTAAGGTCGTCAGCTTTAGGGTCGTTAACTTTGCCTACAACCTCGTTAGGGTCGTCAGCTTTAGGGTTGTCAGCTTTGCCTACGACCTCGTTAGGGTCGTCAGCTTTAGGGTCGTCAACTTTATTATCTTCAGCTTACTGCCTTCAGCTTACCCTTCAGCTTACTACCTTCAGCTTACTATCTTCAGCTTACTACCTTCAACTTACTATCTTCAGCTTACCCTTCAGCTTACTACCTTCAGCTTACTATCTTCAGCTTACTACCTTCAGCTTACTATCTTCAGCTTACTACCTTCAGCTTACTATCTTCAGCTTACTACCTTCAGCTTCTTTAGTATGCATAATAAAGCTGACGGGTCTTTGGAGATCAACTTTTATTTTTTCAATTAAAAATTCCCCTTATCTACCCTTCTTTCGCACGCTAAAAAGGTCTTTCGAGTGGACCACGGAATGCCAACAAGCGTTTGAGGAATTGAAAGCTTACCTCTCTTCCCCACCATTATTGAGTCCCTCGCAACCAGGAGAAGAACTCTTTCTTTATCTCGCTGTCTCCCCAGCCGCCGTCAGTGCCGCCTTGATCAGAGAAGAAGAAAAAGTACAGAAACCTGTGTATTACACTAGTCGGGCGCTACGAGGAGCTAAAGAAAGATATCCACCCATGGAAAAACTTGCTTTTGCGCTGGTTACAGCAGCACGTAAATTGAAGCCGTACTTTCAAGCCCACACGATTATTGTCTTGACTGATAAGCCTTTGCGACGGGCAATGAGCAACCCAGAAGCTGCTGGGCGCTTGGCACTTTGGGCCATAGAATTAAGCGAGTTTGACATCCAATATTGCCTGCGGACCGTTGTTAAGGGGCAGGACGTTGCAGATTTCATAGCAGAATTCACGAATGGTGAGGACAGGGGGGCAGAAGAATCCCCGCAATGGAGCATACATGTAGATGGATCCTTCAACAGGCAGGCAGGCGGAGCTGGCGTCTTACTACAGTCACCCAAAGGAGATACGGTAGAGTGTATGGTCCGCCTTGAATTCCCTACCACCAATAACGAGGCGGAGTACGAAGCTTTGATAGCAGGGCTTGACCTCGTAAAAGCAGCAGGAGCCGAAAAAGTGATCGTTTACTGTGACTCCCAAGTCATAATCAACCAGATAAGTGGGGAGTATGAATGCAAAGGCGAAAGAATGAAGAAGTATCTAGACCAAGCAAGAAGGAGGACGAACGAGCTGAAGGTCAAAATTATACAGATCCCTTGGGGAGAAAACAAACAAGCCGACCGCTTGGCCAAAGCCGCCTCAGCCGTACACATGGCCACCATTGGTAATACACTCTCCTTCACACAGCTCTCTCCACTCATAAATGTTGTCGACGTACAGGAGCTCGATCCCCAAAATGATTGGACCACGCCGTTAACCTCTTTCTTGAAGAACGGAATGTTGTCGAATGATAAGGAGGCGGCAAGAAAACTAAAGGTTCAAGCAGCAAGGTTCGTGCTGATAAGAGATGTTTTGTATAAGAAAGGTTTCTCTCGCCCCTACCTACGATGCCTAGGTCCTGAAGAAGCAGATTACGTCATGAGAGAAGTGCACGAAGGAATTTGCGGAAACCACTCAGGATCAAGATCGTTAGTGCACAAGCTAGTACGAACTGGGTACTTTTGGCCAACAATGCAGAAGGATGCCGAGGCTTATGTGAAGGCTTGCGACAAATGCCAAAGGTTCAGCAACGTCATCAGACAACCACCCGAAGAACTCACCCCGATGACGGCATAGTGGCCATTCGCTCAGTGGGGGTTGGACATCATGGGGCCGTTCCCTACGGCAATACGACAATTGAAGTTTCTAATTGTCGGCATTGACTACTTTACGAAGTGGGTGGAAGCTGAAGCCTTGGCCACCATTACAGAAAAAAAACGTACGGAGCTTCGTTTGGCGATGCATCATATGCAGGTTTGGCATTCCAAGGATCTTAGTCTCGGACAACGGGAAGCAATTCGACAACGACTCCTTCAGGGACTTCTGCTCGCAGTTAGGGGTACGAAACCACTACTCCTCCCCCGCCCCCCCAAGCCAATGGACAAGTCGAAGTTACAAACCGGTCCTTGCTAAAAATTATCAAGACCCGGCTCGAGGGGGCAAAAGGCATATGGGCTGAAGAGTTGCCGAGCATACTATGGGCCTACAGGACAACAGCAACGACACCAACAGGGGAGACACCATTCCGACTAACGTACGGGAACGAAGCAGTCATCCTAGCCGAAGTCGGCCTTACAAGCTACAAGGTGCACAACCATGACGAAAAGAGGAATGATGAGGCCATACGTCTGCAACTTGATCTGGTGGACGAAGTCAGGATGGCAGCAGAACAAAGGCTTGCACGGTACCAGGACTGCATGGCCAAGCATTACAACTCCCGGGTCAAACACAGAGACTTCCAGGTGGGAGACCTCGTTCTAAGAAAGGTTATGGGTGCAGCAAGGGACCCCACCCAAGGAAAGCTCGGCCCAAATTGGGAAGGACCCTACCGAGTTATGGCATGGCAAAGGAAGGGCACCTACCATCTAGAGACACTGGACGGACGGAAGCTACCACATCCATGGAATGCGGAACACTTACGGAAGTACTACCAGTAGGGGCGACGACATGAAAAACAGCAACAACTTTTTGGGGAACACTAAGACTTATTGATTACCTTTTTAAGTATTTGCCACAATAAGCTCAATGGGCAGTTTCTTCTACTTATGTTTTTGCTACAATAAGCCCAAAATAGGCAGATTTTGTTTCCAGACTATCTTTCATATTAATGCATGACAATGAGAGTTTATTCAGAATTACTAAAGTACCTACTTACAAGTTCAAGTTCACAAAACGTGAACGGTCTTAAAACCTAAAAAGACAGAAAGTGGTTAAGTCCACGATTGTCTCAGCTCTCAAGCTGACGGTCTGACCAAAAGACAGAAAGTGGTTAAATCCACGATTGTCTCAGCTCTCAAGCTGACGGTCTGACCAAAAGAAAAATAAAAAGTGGTAAAGTCCACGATTGTCTCAGCTCTCAAGCTGACGGTCTGACCAAAAGAAAAAGAAAAAGTGGTTAAGTCCACGATTGTCTCAGCTCTCAAGCTGACGGTCTGACCAAAAGACAAAAAGTGGTTAAGTCCACAATTGTCTCAGCTCTCAAGCTGACGGTCTGACCAAAAGACAGAAAGTGGTCAAGTCCACAATCGTCTCAGCTATCAAGCTGACGGTCTAACAAATGACCAAGTCCACAAAATGGACGAACCAAAAAGCTAACGGTCTAAAAAATGACCGGGTCCGCAAAGCGGTTGAGCCAAATAACTGACGGTCTTAGAAATGACCAAGTCCATAAAATGGACGAATCATTAAACCGACGGTATAAAAATGGTCAAGTCCACAAAATGGACAAAGCGACAAAAGTTGACGGTCTAAATAAAAGACCGACGGAGTGCATAAACCAATGAGCTCAGCCATTAGACTAACGGTCTATAAAAGGCTGAGTCTATCAGTCCACAAATGGACAAGTCTATATGGCAGATGACCTTGTCACGAGATAACAGGATTTTGCCAAAAATTTCTACAATCATTGAAATGAAATGATCAAAAAAACTGACGAATTTATTAAGCAGACTTACACTAGAAAACTCATAGTTTAAACAGACGGTTTAGTAAAACTGACGGTACACTAGACTAAAAAGGCCCACAATCCTGATTTCGTCTTTTCAAATCAAAACATACGAGTTAAACAAACCAAGCAAAAGTAGCTACATAAAAGTAATCAAAAGCGATGGCGTTATAAATAAATCAAAGCCCAAAAAGGCATTTAACAAGCTGTCAAAGTATTACACATTGGGGCCCAAGGGGGCACTTAATAAAACAGTTTGCTACATAAATTAAAGAGAAGGGAAAAATATGAGCTACAAAAATAAAAACCGTCACTTAAAAAATTCTCTACATAACAGAAGGGTCCTTTCCGTCAAGCAGCACCACAGGAGGAGTCACGACAGTTTTTGGAGGGTTCGCAGCAGGTTGAGCCAAGACAACTCCACTACCTCCATGTGGGGGAGAATCAACCAAGTCGTCAGCACCAGTAGTGACGGCGTCAGTAGCAGGCGTCGTAGGCTGAGCATCGTCCAGGGTAATCCCAGATAGGTCCAGTTCAGGAAAAGCTGACGCGACTTGTTTAAGACAGTCATCGAATCCCGTGCCACAATAGGCGCCACAAGAATCGATGAAGGAGTCTGACGCTTTGAATTTCTCAACGGCGTCAGCCCCTGCCGTCTCCAACTGACCACGAAGGGTCGTCAGCTCTCCCTCTAGCTCGCCCTTCTGACGGCTCGCCTCTTCCAGCTTCTCCTTTATCTCTTTCAGCTCGAGGTTAAGTGTGCGCACCGCCTCCTTATATTGAGCCTGCTGGTCTTGCATGTTAGCGTTATGCTTGCTAACGCGAGTGACGACCCCCTCCTTGGCCATACATCGGTCCTGCAATGCTTTCACACGAACCAAAGCCTAGAAAAAGATACAACCGTCAGTTATCAAGAAAGAAAAAGATTAAGCACATCAGTCCAAAAAAAAAAAAAAAAAAAAGAAGCTGACGATTTACCCGCGAGAGATCGAACAAAGCTGACGACCCTAGTTCTTCCGTCCCCAGCTGAGCACAAGGATCTATGTCTGTCGGCCTTATGAGGGCTTCAATGGTCTCGACGGCAAAATCCTTATGCGTTAGCAGGCTGTGGGGACCCTGCAGGATGGGACCAGAAGAGGTTATAACACCCTTCCCTGCTCCAAAACCCGACTTGGGGGGCGACTTCCCAAGAGTGACGTTTGGCTTTTTTGACGGACGAATGACTACCCCGTCAGTTTTTCTCTTCTGAGAACCTTTAGCGACGGTTTGGGGGGCAGACGTAGACGTCGCCTCCCCCTTTGCCTTCCTTTCCTCCTTCTGGCAAGCAGCGGCAGCCCTGATCCGTTCCTTAGCTACGTCCATTTCTGCAAAAAATGCATAAGGGAAGTTGACGACTAGAAGTACAAAGAGTGACGTAACGAATAGGTCAAGGAACTTACGGTGACGAGAAAACTCTTCCAATCTGTGAGCTTCAGGCGTCGGTTCGGGACCCCCGCAGTACGTGTGAAGAGTGTCGAGGGTAATCAAGTCTCGGCACGATTGCTCTTCTATAGGTATCGCCAAAAGCCGACGGATAAAATCTTCCTGCTCGTCGGTTATTGATGGACGAGTGAAAGCTGAAAAAGAATAAATTGGCTACGTTAGTACCTTTTCAAAAATAAACTGAAATAAGTAGCAAACTGACGAGGAAAACAGCTGACGGGTTAAAACCTGACTCCCTAGCGAACCCCCAAGTGTTGTCAAAACAACCAAAGGGTATCGTTTCCCATTCTTCCTGACGGCACACCCAGTCCGTCCCTTCCACAAAAAAGAACCTACTCTTCTAGGCTCTATTGGAATCTGGCATCTCAGACACCAGCCTCAACTCCTTTTTCCTGACGGCAAAATGATACATCCCCTTTGAAGAAGAAAGGTGCCGGGGTTTGTAGCAGTAGAAAAATTCATCCAAGGAAAGCTGACGGTGGCCTCCACTTAGACGACCCCACAGTACCTCAGCACTAATAAAGATTCTCCACGAGTTTGGAGCAATCTGACTGACAGATATACCAAGGAAATCAGCCAGCTGACGGTGTAAAGCCGTCAGAGGCAGTCTCAACCCGGCGGCAAACATGGCATCATATATACCAACATCTGCAGTTCTTCCCGTATAACACTTCTCACCCTCCCTAGGCAGACGGATAGGAATATGGTCGGGGATTTGGAAATGGATGCGTAATTCATTAAAAATTTTAAGTGTCATCTTTGGAAGGAACTTATTCACAGCCCAGTCCTTGGGAAGGATGAAGGGACGACTGCCTCCAGGACTTCCAGAAGCCCCTTCATAAGACTCCTCGTCACCTTCATCCCCGTCACTATTTCCCTCTCCTACCCCAACTTCACCCTCCTCGCCTACTCCTTCCTCCTGGCCGCCGTTTCCCTGACTTCCTACTTCCTCGACGGGGGTATGGGCTGACGTCTCCCTCTCTGATGACCAGGAGGAACTCTCAGACTCACTACCTGAGCCTGAACCAAACACCTCGTCGTAGCCCGCTCCTTCGCGAACCGACGACTGGTCACTCGACGCGTCACTCGACATCTACCTACAAGTGACAGGTGTAAACTAAGCACCTAAGATGGCGACCTCACTTTAAAGAAAATAATTGAAATAGTGTGCAAGGAAAGGAAACTTACAAGTTTTCCAAGAGTAACGGTTGGAGAAGTAACGACAGAAATATTGGCAGTACTGACGAAATATAGGCGACGGATGTGCTCTCCAAGAATCAGTGAAAGTGAAATAGTGAAAATGGGGAGAGGTGGGCCATACATATATATAAGGAAAATGCACGGAAGACGAAGCGACGCCCTCATCCAGACGCGGAGCCAACCCGAGCACGCCACGTGTCCTAGCATTTAATACTGGTGTGTCAGCTTTTAATTATTCTCTCCCCTGGCCAAAGCAGCAGGTAATGATGAATGAAAACTCCATAACCCATCAGTTATAGCTGACGGAGATATGGAGTAGGGGGCAATTGATAAGGAAGAATCGTAGCAAGTACCAGGGGCTTAACCCGTCAGCTTTCTCCTCAGGCTGACGGGCCAGCCACGACGGACGTTGAGGACTAATACGCTGACGGAAAAAGACACGCTGACAGTAAGGAAAATTCTAGAAAAGCTTAAGGGCTAATTATGTTCAGAAATGCTGACGGCCCTTTATCAACGTAAGGAACGAGACAAGCCGACGGGTAGGAGGCCGATGGTTCCAATAAAACCTTTACTTGGCCACCACGCTCAATGATAGATTCTTATAAGGAAATGACTCTGCAATCTACGCTCATAAGGATTCCTATATGGAAAAGACTTCTGCTCCAAGAAAGAAATGTCAACTCCCTACTACTATAAAAACCCTAATACCCTTACAAATCGAGGTACGCATAATTAACCCCTCTCTAGCACTCTAGAGTTGAAAGAAATTCTAACTTGACCTTCGGAGGGTATTTGGCCGGCACCACACCGGTGCTCTCTGTTAGGTCCTCTTTTCTTTGTGCATGTGTCGTTTCGAGGGTACGAGCATTGTGCAACTCACTGTTGATATTTTCGGCATCATCAACATTGTTGACTCTTCTTTATGAATTATGAGGATTGAGGACACCCTCCCCATGTTGTATTGATTGAATTATCAAAAAAAAAAAAAAAATCTTATGCATGAATCTTTTAATTAGAGACTTAGCTAGGACCAATTGAAAACTACCTTAACTAAAATAATTTATATCCTGCCAAAAAATTTAGTTCAAGAATGATCAATTGGAATTCTAATTATCATATAATAGATTTTGGTTGGGATGTCAAACACTTAACAAGTAATTCCTCTTAGAATGGTAGATTTTTCATTAAATTTTCTTATCCTATTATCCATACTAAAAGATATTAGTAACATGTTTTCTAATATGTTGCTTTTACTGCTTTGCTAGCAATAAGATGAGTACAAATGGAAAATGATGGCATAACCTTGAAAACTAATGAATCTTTGTGACAAGATACTTTATCATACATAGAAAATAAGCAAAGAATTTTTAATTTTTTTTTAAAAAAAAAAAGGCTATATTGTGTTCATCCTTACAAGAATTTAAGCATAGATTAAATTTTCGTTATTTTTTACAATTCTTTTTTTCTTTAATTCCTTTATAATTTCTTATTATGTATTGATTTAAATGGATTTTTTCTCAAGCTTTCCGAGCATGGACTTTAGATAAGGTGTTCCACTCTTAAATGCCAAGCATTGAATACAACTTGTACATGGAACAATTCGAGATAAGAAATTAAGGATATAGTCCATTTGATCGGCCTTAGCTTGATTTGTCTAGACATCAATTTTCTTTCCTAAAAGTTTGACTTATCTTAAAATATTTTCTAAACTAATGTTCTTAGAATACCCATCAACTTTTTCCTTACAAAAATTAGACAGGATTTAAGTAGTTTTGGAGCTCCCAAAGACAATTTATTATTATTATTATTATTATTTTTTGTGGAGTTGCAAAACAAATTAATTATTTCAGATGGATTCTGTCCTAGATATTGGTTTCTTTTTAAAAGTATCAATATTTATTGTGCATGAGTCAAGCATATTGCATTGAGTTTTGGTGTCCGTACTTATTCTTATAGTGTTTACCAAAATAAATATAGTTTTTAGTAATTTTAACGTTAAATGTGCGAAAAAAAAGAAGTTAAAAACTAGTTTATTTAAAAAAAAAAAAAGTTAGATTATTTGAAAGCAGAAATCGAGACAAAAAGCAAAAAGTATTAAAAGAAGAAGAAAAAAAAAAACCTGCCTTTACTCAAACGGACTCTTGAAATGCAGGAGCAATGGAGCCGAGTGTTAATTTTACCATCAAGAAAATCTATAATTTATAAATTTGAAAGTGTCAAAAACTGAAGGAAAAAAAAAAAAAAAAAAAAAGAAACCTTGATTTTCTAGTTAATGTCTGTATCCTAGAAGTCTTCCTCGTGTTGGGAAAAACTTTTTCATAAAAGTCCTAGGATGAAATTTCTTTCAATGCATATTCAACATTAATTGCATTGATGCAATAGGAGATATTGGATTTTGCTACTGTATAGACGATGTGAGTTTGTTTGTTGATATAACCACACATTTTGATGACAAGCATTGACCGTAAGTCTTGTAGATGAGGACCCTTCATATTTTGGGCCCTTATTTAGGTTCATTTGGATTTATATGAATTTTCTAAACTTAACACAAAAAGTATATCATATTTTAGATGGGATTTTGATTCATCATTTGTGATAAATCCCACAATGTTTATTTGTTTAGACAGGATTTTTATTCGTCATTTTTTATAAATCCCACTAGATTACTTGTTTACACAATTTGTAATAGCTATTTCCATTTTAAAACTTTTATCTTTTTTTTTATCTTTTTTTAAATAAGAAAAACTTTTATATTTTATTTTTGTTGTTTTCTCTAAAAATGCAAAAACCATAGGTGAATCCCTTCATGATTACCTCTGATATTTCAAACATGAGATGAAACAAACAATCAAGCCAATATTCATTTTTAAGCTGATATTGTGAGATACTTTGTAGATTGTAGGTAGGGAATGGATCTCAAAGTGCCACACATTAATTTGCCCGATGAATTAACACAACAAATCCCTATTATTATTGATCAACTACAAATCAACATAAGCTAGACACATAAGTTATACAATACAACTTAAATTAGTTATATATATATATATATATAACAACAACTTAATTAGTTGATTTGTTGACTTGTTACTAATTTTAGTGAGGTTTCTCAAAAAATGAAGTATTCTCCTAATCAACCGATTGAATTTAGTTGATTACGTTGTTATTATATCCATATGGAACTTTAGAATAAGTAGCATTGGAAATTTCATCATTATTGCATATAGGAAACAAAACGTCTTATTGTATTGTGTTGATTGCTAAGGAGGGAAGAGTTTGTTTGAGTTTAATCGGTTTTCTTATGTTTTCAATTTCTACCATGCATTAAGAATTTTGCGCCAAGCATTGACATTGAGCATTCACAATAAAAATGCTAAAATAACTCAAAAATTATTTTAGCATCTCAACCACACAAAAAACCCCTAGAACAAAGTTGCTATAGCTAAAATTTTTTGCTATATTTTACCTTCATGCTATAGTGAAAGTAAACATAAAAATCACATTTTGATTCCCTCCCAACGACTCTTTTATCCTCAAGTTTGTTCTCTCCCTCTCTCTCTCTCTCTCTCTCTCTCTCTCTCTTGTGCCTTGTGGTTGTCTCTCTCCCGTGCCTTGTAGTTGTGCCCCAGTGGTTTCATGGTTGTGCTTCGATGGTTTCGTGGGTTTCATGTGGGTCTTGTTTTGTCTCGATGGCTTGATTTGGTGGGTCTTGTTGATGGAGGGTTCAAACTTGGTGAGGCGGCGGGGCGGCGGGGCACAAGGTTCCAGCTTTGAGGTTTGAGTTTTCAAATTTGAGTTTTCAGATTTTCAGATTTAAATTTTCAAATTTGAGTTTTCAGGTTCGATGCAACGAACCTCAGAGTCCGCAATGAGCAACCAAAGGAAAATGGTTAACGTAATGGCTATTAATCTGAGAGAACTGTACATGATCATGCTTTTAAAGAAAAAATTTGATTGTGATTTGACTGTGATATAAATGCTACTAATCGCTTGGTTATTTATAGCAAATTAGCAATTCAAGGGGTTGAGATTAGGTAAGTATTGCACTGATGCAATGAAGGGTTGAGATGGAGAGTTAAAAAAAAAACTTTTTATCTCAACTGTTAAATAAAAAATAAAAAATAAAAAATTAAAAGAAGAAAAAAGTTAAAGTTAAAGTTAAAAAAAAAGTTGAAATAAGAGTTTCTTTCAGCTTTCGGGGGTTTTTACGATCTTTCGGGGATTCACATCAGGTCAGGGTATTGCACTTGGTGCAATAGCTTATCAAAGGATGAGATTGAAAGTTAAAAAAGTAATTTTCAATCTTAGCCAGTAAATAAAATATATTAAAAAAGAGTAAAAAAAATAAAGTTAAAAAATGAAAAAAGTTAAAAAAAATTTGTGAAGAAAATTGAGGTATTGCACCTGGTGCAATACCTATTGCACCTGATGCTGATCCATCTTTCGGGGTTAATGCTTAAAATTGTAAAGTACATTATTATACGAAGACTCGGGGTCAAACATTGACTCAAGTGAAGTGGTCATCAGAAAACAAGCATTGACTGAAGTCTTCTGAGAAGGGACCCTCCATGTCGTGGGCCCATAAACTTTATTATTATTATTAAACAGACTGCTAATTTGGATGGAAATCAATTTTCTAATTTCTTTATTCGTTATTATTTGTATCGAAATTTAAAAGTTGAAGGATCATTAAAATGGAAATGGAGTTTAGTTAGTTTTACTATTAAATGTTACAATTCTACAAAAAAACTGTATGCTAAGGCTGAACAATTAAATAGTCAGGTGTACCGGAAAAAATCCTTCCAAAAGTGTAGGTGCATTTCTACGATGTGTCAATTTTATCGTGCAGGGGTGAAGCGCAATGAACTGAGCTTTGGAATGCAAAGCAGATTAATATGAATTTTATCATCTGACTATATCAAAACTTTATGAATGTGTGAGTAATAAAATCAAAAAAAGAAAAAGAAAAGATGTATTGCTTTTCTTCTCTGTGTTTGCTTTATTGTGCTGGGCACAACTTTCTTCGAAAAAATGTTTCTCTACTCTAATGAAATTTCCTCTCTTCTGCACAGTGCACACTAACATTAAATCATTCAATAGCTTTTATATTCTCCATAATATAATATATGTGTTGTGGAAAGTGTCATCCACGTCGAGTTAAATCATTCAATAGCTTTTATATTCGGTGTTTGCTTTATTGTGACGGCCGGCACAACTTTCTTCGAAAAAAAAAAAAGCTTCTTTACTCTCACAAAATTTCTTCCTTCACAGTGCACACCTTTTCTTTATTTTTTTTGCTAGTTAAATGCGGGGACTTGAGCCCCCGAGCAATAGGTCACTTAGAGCATTCACATCAGTCCGTGTGTTTTACACGCTCATTTTTACATTAAAAACCTACTTTTTCTATTTTACACATCCTCTTTTACAAATTACCCACATCAATTCATCTATTTTATCACCACTTTTATTTAAATAATCAATTTTCTCCATTTTTTTATTATTTCCTCAACTACCTTCTATAAGGCGCGCGCTCTCTCACTCTCAGCTCATTTTTTTCTCAACCATCATTTTTTCTGATTTCTCTCTCTCTCTCTCTCTCTCTCAGCCCATCTCCCTACCCATAACCCAACTAAGGCTGAACAATTAAATAGTCAGGTGTACCGGAAAAAATCCTTCCAAAAGTGTAGGTGCATTTCTACGATGTGTCAATTTTATCGTGCAGGGGTGAAGCGCAATGAACTGAGCTTTGGAATGCAAAGCAGATTAATATGAATTTTATCATCTGACTATATCAAAACTTTATGAATGTGTGAGTAATAAAATCAAAAAAAGAAAAAGAAAAGATGTATTGCTTTTCTTCTCTGTGTTTGCTTTATTGTGCTGGGCACAACTTTCTTCGAAAAAATGTTTCTCTACTCTAACGAAATTTCCTCTCTTCTGCACAGTGCACACTAACATTAAATCATTCAATAGCTTTTATATTCTCCATAATATAATATATGTGTTGTGGAAAGTGTCATCCCCGTCGAGTTAAATCATTCAACAGCTTTTATATTTGGTGTTTGCTTTATTGTGACGGCCGGCACAACTTTCTTCGAAAAAAAAAAAAGCTTCTTTACTCTCACAAAATTTCTTCCTTCACAGTGCACACCTTTTCTTTATTTTTTTTGCTAGTTAAATGCGGGGACTTGAGCCCCCGAGCAATAGGTCACTTACAAACTAGGTACCAACTCGCCTAGAAGTGGCGGTGGTCCTTCACAGTGCACACTAACGTTAAATCATTCAATATCTTTTATGTTCTCCATATATGGTTATATTCTCCATAATATAATATGTGTTGTGGAAAGTGTCATCCACGTCAAGTCAAAACAGATAAAGGGACTTTGCCTGAATCTTTTCTTTACTTAATCAAGATTTGTATGATGCTACGTTCATTTGATTAAAAGGGGTTATTTATTTATTTATTTATTTATTTTTTTATTGTGAAATTGCTTTAGCCGCTTTAATGTTGCATGATTTTAATTACTTAGTTGGTAAAATAACTTTTGAATGGTTTTACAATTCCTAATGTGAATGCTCTTACTAGAAAGTCATGTGTTTACGTGTGAAGAGTTGAAGCGATTATTAACTAAAATTGTGATTATTAAGGATTCCTTTTATTGATTCTAAAAAAAAAGAGAGAAAAAAAAAAATGAGAATGCCTTATATAGTTATATTAAAGTTTCATGAATGTGAACCAAAATTTTGACATTAAACAGTAATGTTTTGGAAGATTTCGTTGCAAAACGGGTAACTAAATTTGACATTATCAAATTATGAGAGCATTATTATAAGGACCAAAAAGCTAAGACTACACAAAGCATTTAAATCTATCCATCCTACTAAATAAAAATGTCAAAAAATTAAAAGTTTTTCTATGCTCCCAATAATCTTCAATCTCTCACTTTTCCATCTTTCCAACTAGATAGAGCCTAAATATTTTTTTAAAAAAAAATCACTCATTTGCACCCCAGCACATTTCTACACATGATTCTAGATTTTTACCTATTTTGTCCTAATAAGCATAACAACTTTCTTTTTAACTTTTAAGATGGCAACTTCAGCCTTATTAGTTCTTTGAACGTAAAGCAAAAGGACTCCTTCAATTTATGAAAAAAGAAGTACCAAGCAAAACAACTATCATAAAATTAGGTGGTGATGAGAATGTCAAATTTAGGATAAACCACCGCTAGTTATCCATTTTGCAATGAATTCCTGCAAATCATTACTGTTTAATGTCGAAAGTTTGGTTCACTTTGATGAAACTTTTAAAAAAAGGCATTCTCAATAATCACAATTTTGGGTAATAATGGATTTACCTCTTCACACACACGACTTTCTATTAGCCCAGTGTATACGCTCAGTAAGAAATTACAATGCCTCCTACTTTGTCAAAAGATTAGCAAATCCTGCGCCAGGGCCCCACTCTTTTTGACTTGACGCGGATGGCATTTTCCACAAAACTATTGAGTGTATTTAACGTTAGGTTGAATGGGAAGAAATTTAGTTCGAGCAAAGAAACAATATTTTGAAGAAAGTTGGCCAGCACTAGAAAGAATTTCCAAGCCACAAACATTGACTGACAAGAAAATCAATGTCTCCATTTCTTTTTTGACACACTTTTAAAAGTTATGACATTCATAAATTTTTGTTTTACTTGTAGTTTTAGATGATAAAATTAACAATATTGTGCGAATGAGCTCATCAGTTCATTAAGCTTTCCATGCACAATGAAATTTTGACACCATGTAGAAATAGATCAATATTGTAGGGGTAGGACATCTTTCAGTCCACCTAATAAAAGTGAGACAAAAGGATGATTTAACCTAATTTGAAGGGTTCTTTTTTATTTTTGTCAAAGAACTAATAAGCATAACAACTTTCATAAAATGAGGCAGAGATCAAATGTAAAAATTAGAATAAACCACCACTAGGCACTAGTTACCTATTTAGAAATGGATTTTTGGAAATCATTACTGTTTGCCGTCAAACTTTTGGGTCACATCCATGACACTTTCTTAGAGGGTGTTCTTAATAATCACAATTTTTGGTTTATAATAATATTATCACTTTACCTCTTCACTCACAAGTAAAGCACATGACTTTTTAGTTTCTAGTAACCAGCTAAAGCTATATATATATATATATATATTTCACAACGTCAACAAACAAACCCAACAAAAAGGTAAGAAATTCCAATATCTCCTATCTAATCAAAAGAATTTTGAACTGAATCATGGAAATTTTGATTTCCAAATCTCCTAAAACACGTTTTGACTTGACGTGGATGGCTCTTTCTACAACATATTATTGTATAATTATATTATGAAGAAAATAAAAACTGTTGAGTTTGTTTAACACAAGTGCGCAGGTGAAGAAATTTCGTTCTAGTAAGAAAATATATATTCCCGAAGAAAGATGTGCCTAACGTTAACACAAGAAAGCCAACGCTCAGAAGAAAATCAATGTCTCTACTCTCTACCATTTTTTCTTAGATTTCGGTACTCACGTTCATAAACTTTTGACTTTTCTCAGATGATAAGATTCATGATTTTGTCCTATCAAACAAAAAAAAAAAAAAAAATTCATGATGTTGTGCTTTGAATTTTTAAATCTCAGTTCATTACGCTTCACCCATGCACAACAAAATTACGCTTCACCCACAGCTTATTAGAGTTTTTAGTTTATTTTTGCTATTATTTTTTATATTTTATTACACTTTTTGATACTACTCATGAGTCTCACTGTACTATTCAGCTAACTTTTAGCTTTTTTCTACATTACTTTCAACAAAAAGTTTTTAGTTTCAACTAAATAAGTTGTTCTCAAACGGGCATTAGTGAAATTGATGGACTAAAATTTAGGACAAAAATCAATAGATGATAATTCAACTTTGGAGGAACAGAATCAGCTCAACCCAAATGCTCAACCCTAATACCCAACCAAAATTATGTAATTCCAAATTTCCAATAAGTAGGGTGTGTTTGGATATTTCTTATTACTGAAAGCTGAAAACTTATTGCTGAAGCATTGTAGCAAAATAGTTTTTAAATATAAATAGTGCCATGTGGGACCCAGAAAATTGCCTAATTTGCCGTATGCACAGTTGCCGTGGGTCCCACTGTTTAAAATGCCAAACTCTAAACGTAGGCCATTTTAAGCGCTATCCAAATGTAGCTGTAGTGTTCGTTTGGCAAAGATTATTTTTGCCAACTTATTTTACTATTTAGCTTATTTTTGGTACTATTTATGGGTCCTACTGCATTTTTTGGTATTTGTAAGGTTGAATTTATTCAATCATGTGTTGGCTTTATTTCGTGCCAAAATTTGTTTGTATTTCAGTAATTAGATACATTGCATTTATGTGAGAATTATATAATGGTTGTGTGTGAGAAAGTGAAGAATTCAAGTGTGTGAGCATTCAGAGCGATTCTCGCGATTGGATCTCGCGAGTAACTTATGACTGGCAACTCGCCAAAATGCGACACGTGTGAAGCATGCAAGAAGCTGAAGAGTCATGACAGCTGGAGCACTACAGGACAAAAATAGATAGTTTGGCCTGGCAGTTATCTCGCAACTCAAACTTGCAACTCATCCCAATCGTGAGTGAGTCACCAGAATGCCCTGTTTTGCAGAAAAATGACTTTTCATATTTCTCACGTACCCTACTATAAATACCTGATACCCATGAAATGTAGAAAGTTTCCAGATAAAATTTTGAGAGAAAAGCCCTAGAGAAAATCAAGATTGACTCATCCACAATTTTAGACATTTGATGCTCTAAATTCCTCTACTCTCACCCTCTCCATTGGCATACCCTTGAGAGGTTCATTAGCCAAATCCATATCTCACCATACCCAAATCAGTGAGGAGGTATTTTGGTGCTTGGGAAGTAGTTCAGAGATGACCAATTCACTTGGTTGATGCAATGGGCTTATTGCAGGATTCGAAAAGTTAAAGAAAACATGATTAGGCTTAACATTGTTGGAGCAAGAAGTTTAGAGGGCTTAGGTGCATTGGGTAAATTAGGTTTGAAGGGTCTATTACTATTCATGTATCCCAATTTTATTCTTTAGTGGATCATTTCACCGCTTGGGGTGCGGCAGAAAGGTTTTTCACCGAGTTCTTTAGTTTCCTCTTTGATAACACGTGCCAGTGTTATCTTTGTGTTTGCATCTCTCTAACCCTTACTCTCTCTTATTAATTGCTGCTGTGTTGTGATTAATTATGGTTTTGAGTAGTTTGTTTATTTGGGTATTGCTTATACTTATCATTTCGCACATATATTGTTTGAGTATAAGCTTGTGTTGGTTAATTTGAAATTGCGGATCTAAATATTCATTAGTGTTTTGCACACTAAGTGAGCTTTTAGTACTATTCATGGGTCCCACTAAACTATTTTAGCTAACTTTTACCTTTATCTATAATATTTTCAATAAAAAATTTTCAGTTTCAGCAAAATAAGTAGATCCTAAATATACCCGTAGTATTTGAGCCCTATATCATTAAGTCTTTTATCCTTTTTTTTTTTTTTTCTTTGTGACATTTAAAACTAAAGCTAACTAAATTCCAGTTCCATTTTAATGATCCTTTGAACTTTTAAATTTCAACTAATGGACAAATAAGTAACTTTAGTAGTGGTTTTAAATTAGAACTAATAACAACTTACCGCTCAGGATTTATTGTGAAAACATAGTGGATGTAGCACTTCTATTTTGTATATAATATATTTATGAGTTATGACTAATGTATAAATATGTAATTCGGCCCCCCAAATAAAAAAATCCTGACTACACCCCTATACACATAACTTATATGTAACAACTTAGTTAATTTGTTGAATGAAACCATGCCTTAGAATTTTAATGATGGAATTTTGTGTTGTGGGCTAGCATAGTCATTGTTTTATTGTATTTAAATTTTAATCAAACATGGATTAGTTGGAGTGTAGATATACAATGCTCAAACTCTTACATACACTTAAGTTTGGAAAAAAAGAAAATGTGCAGAAAAAAAAAATTATAACAACACTAGTATGAGGTATGCCAAATGCCAAATATTTGACATTTGGCACACCAAACATGATAAAACCACTTACATAAGATGTTCTAAATGCCAAAAAAATTTGACATGGATGATCATTAGAGCATTCACATCTGGAATCTTCGAACAATTCTATTTTACCATCTCAAAAACTACTTTATCAATTGTACCATACCATTTTACAATACACTCAACATCCAATTTCTTATTTGTCTCATCTCTTCATTAAAATATTAATTTCACCAACTCTTTCTCTCTCATCGTCTTCATAAAAAATAAAAAATAAAAAATAAAAATACCCACTCACCATCACTAGGGAAAAAACAATATAAAAATTTATACAAGTTGCTATAGTGCCATCATAAAAATAGGATGATGTTGTAGCACAACTATGAATTTTTTTGCAATTGCAATACTTCGCAAGACCAGGTAATGGGGGGTTTTAAGACACTGATACTAAATATTACCAGAATAACAATACCTAATGTGAATGCTTTTACCGTTCCAAATTTGGAATGGTACGGACACCATTGCTAAAAAGAAAATTTAATTTCTTTTTCTTTGTCTCTCTCCTCTCATTATTTTATTCTATTTTTATCTCTCTCCTCTCACATACCTCTCTCTCTCTCTCTCTCTCTCTCTCTCTCTCTCCTGTTTGTTGGTTTGTTAGAGGAGATCAATGGGGGTTGGTTGGTGAAGATTTCAGTGGGTTTTGTTGGATTTGGTGTCTTTGTTGATGGTTTTGATGGAGGTGGTGGTTATGAGTTGTGGGTTTGACCCTTGGAGGCAAAGGTGGTGGTGGGTTGTAAGAATGATGGTGGGTTTAAGCCTCTGAGGTGGTGGTGGTTTGTGCAAGAATGGTGGTGGGTTTAAGCCTTTGAGGTGGTGGTGAGTTGTGGGAGTAGTGGTGGGTTTGCTAGTGGAGAATGGTGTTTGACTGTTTATGAGTTTGATGCATCACACAGAGGGATTAAAAATAATGGCATATGAAAATAAAAATAATTGATGTGAAGTGTATTTTCAAATGCTATATCAAAGTAGAAAAAATAAATTTACGTGAGTTAAAATAAAATTTGGACAAATGCTAACTACCAAAAGAAACAAATGCTAATTGAATTGTATTATTTGAAGTAGTGTCAAAAGAAACAAGGAAAAATACTAAAAAAGTGAAGTGAAAGGGTTGAATGCATTCTAGAGGTGTTCTGTTTAAAGTGCCAACATGGAGATCATGATGAGCATCACAAACAAACGGTCTTTGTAGATTTTGCAAAGGTTAATGATGAAAAAAGGGGTTGCGGAATTAAGCATCAAACTTTGTCAAATGCTGGTAGCGTTTATAATGTACAAGTTATGCTTAGCAAAAAGAATATGCAATGAAAGAGGCTACGCATTCGCTGCTGATAGATCCCGCCCAGTGTATCTCCATTTCTTTTTTGACACACTTTTAAAAGTTATGACATTCATAAATTTTTGTTTTACTTGTAGTTTTAGATGATAAAATTAACAATATTGTGCGAATGAGCTCATCAGTTCATTAAGCTTTCCATGCACAATAAAATTTTGACACCATGTAGAAATAGATCAATATTATAGGGGTAGGACATCTTTCAGTCCACCTAATAAAAGTGAGACAAAAGGATGATTTAACCTAATTTGAAGGGTTCTTTTTGCATTTTGTCAAAGAACTAATAAGCATAACAACTTTCATAAAATGAGGCAGAGATCAAATGTAAAAATTAGAATAAACCACCACTAGGCACTAGTTACCTATTTAGAAATGGATTTTTGGAAATCATTACTGTTTGCCGTCAAAATTTTGGGTCACATCCATGACACTTTCTTAGAGGGTGTTCTTATAATCACAATTTTTGGTTTATAATAATATTATCACTTTACCTCTTCACACGTAAAGCACATGACTTTTTAGTTTCTAGTAATCAGCTAAAGTTATATATATAAATATATATATATATATATATTTCACAACGTCAAGAAACAAACCCAACAAAAACGGTAAGAAATTCCAATATCTCCTATCTAATCAAAAGAATTTTGAACTGAATCATAGAAATTTTGATTTGCAAATCTCCTAAAACGCGTTTTGACTTGACGTGGATGGCAGTTTCTACAACATATTATTGTATTATTATATTATGAAGAAAATAAAAACTGTTGAGTTTGTTTAACACAAGTGCGCAGGTGAAGAAATTTCGTTCGAGTAAGAGCATTCGCATTAGTGTCTTTAAAATCATGTAAAATCATGTAAAACACAGTTTTTACACATTTTTGCTCAAAAATGTACTCCATCAGCTCTTCTAAAATTGTATAAAAATGTGTATTTCTTTACACGAGCTACAGTAACCGTGTGAATATACACGATTACTGTAACTCGTGTAAAAAATATTTTAATAATTTTCGTTCGCTCGTTTTTTTCTCTCTCTTCTCCGGCTCAACAAACTCAGTAAACTAACTTCTCATCTTCTTCTTTTTCCTAAGATGCACACAATCACATCCACACACAAACACATCCAGACAAATCAACAGAGATACACTTGAAAAAAAAAAAAAAAAAAAAAAAAAAACACAGAGATACACAAACACGGAGATCGGAGATTGGCTGAGATTTGGTGGTGGATCGGAGCGGTGGTTCGGAGCTGCGGCGTTTGGTGGCGTAGATCAACTCGGAGATTGGATCGGAGCGTAGATCGGAGATCGGTTTTAGCGTGGTGGATCGGAGCTCGGAGATCGGCTGAGCTGTGGATCGGTGATGCGGAGCTATGGAGATCGGTGATGCAGAGCTTCGGTGGTGGAGATTTGGTGGTGGATTGGTGGCGTTTGGTGGATCGGAGCTGTGGCGGATGGGTTTTGTGATTTGGTGGTGGATCGGTGATGCGGAGCTGTGGAGATCGATGATGCGGAACTTCGGTGGTGGAGATTTGGTGGTGGATCAGTGGCGTTTGGTGGATCGGAGCTGTGGCGGATGGGTTTTGTGATTTGGTGATGGATCGGTGATGTGGAGCTGTGGAGATCGGTGATGCGAAGATTCGGTGGTGGATCGGTGGCGTTTGGTGGGTCGGAGCTGTGGCGGATGATTTGGAAGAGAAGACCAGAGAGATGGGTGTAGAGAGTGAGAGAGTAAAAGAAATCAGAAAATGGTAGAGAGAGAGAGAACGCAGGTATTTAAGGCAGGTAGTGAAAGAGAAATAATAAAAAAATGAGAAGAATGAATATTTTATTGAAATAACTTGTCAAATAAATGAGCTGATGTGGGTGTTTTGTAAAAGTGGTAGTATAAAATAGAAAAAGTAGGTTTTTAGTGTAAAAATGGATGTGTAAAATACAAATACTGATGCGAATGTTCTAAGAAAATATATATTGTCGAAGAAAGATGTGCCTAACGTTAACACAAGAAAGCCACGCTCAGAAGAAAATCAATGTCTCTACTCTCTACCATTTTTTCTTAGATTTCGTTACTCACGTTCATAAACTTTTAACTTTTCTCAGATGTTAAGATTCATGATTTTGTACTATCCAAAAAAAGAAAAAAGAAAAAAAGATTCATGATGTTGTGCTTTGAATTTTAAATCTCAGTTCATTACGCTTCACCCATGCACAACAAAATTACGCTTCACCCACAGCTTATTAGAGTTTTTAACTTATTTTTACTACTATTTTTTATGTTCTATTGCATTTTTTGGTACTATTTATGAATTTTACTGTACTATTCAGCTAGCTTTTAGCTTTTTTCTACATTACTTTTAACAAAAAGTTTTTAATTTCATTTAAATAAGTTGTTCCCAAACGGGCATTAGTGAAATTGATGGACTAAAATTTAGGACAAAAATCAATAGATGATAATTCAACTTTGGAGGAACAAAATCAGCTCAACCCAAATATCCAACCAAAATGTTGTAATTCCAAATTGTAAGGTTGAAATTTATCAACCATCTTGTTAGTTTTATTCCGTGTCAATTTGCTTGTAATTTAGAACTTAGTAACCTTGTAATTAGGTGGGAAACTTGTAAGAGTAGTGAGTGAGAGAGTGTGAAGAAATGCTCAAGATTGTGCAAAGAAACAGGAACTCGCGACTGGATCTCGCAGGTGGCTCGTGGCTTGCAAGTCGCCAGAAGTTGCACACATGCCAAGCATGTCAGAAGCTAAAGAGTCGGGCCAGCTGTTGTACTACAGGACAAAAGTCCCAGGCTGGCTAGGCCGTTAGCTCGCGGCTTGAACTCGCGACTCAACCTAGTCGCGAGGTCAAGTCGCTAGAATGCCCTGTTTGGGAAAAATTGACGTTTCACATTCCATTGTTATCCTAGTATAAATACTCCTCATTCCCACGACATGTGGAGAGCTTCCAAAGAGAATTTTGAGAGTGAAACCCTAGAGAAAAACAAGATTGCCTCATCCCCAATTTTCATCTAAGAGACTCTACACATTCTTCTACTCTCTTCCTCTCCATTGATACATCCTTGAGAGGTCATTGACCAAATCCTTATCTCATCACACCCACGTCTATGAGAAGGTTCATTTGGTGCTAAGGGAAGCAGTTTGGAAGAAACCAATATCCATTGGTTGATGCTATAGTTTAGTAGCGGAATCCAGCAACCTCGTTGGAGTAAGAAGCTTGGAGGGCTTAGGTACCTGGGTAGATTAGGCTTGGAGGGTCTATTGCTGTTCATATATCCTAACTACATTTTCTAGTGGATTATTGACCGCTTGGAGGCGGCGGAGAGGTTTTACGCTGAGAGCTTCGATTTCCTCTTCGATAACACATCACGTATTGTCCTTGTGTTTGCATCTCTCTTCCCTTTATCTTTACCATTTAATTATTGCTGTGATTGTGATTATCTATGGTTTAGATTGTTTATCAATTCTATTATAAGCTTGTTATCATTTTCCGCACATACATTGTTTGATATAAAGCTTGAATTGGTAATTTTGTAATTGGTGGTCTTAACGTTCAAGTGTGTTTTAGACACATATTGAACTTTCATTTGGTATCAGAGCGGGTGCACTTGTTGCGGTTTAAAGACCTTAGTGCGATCCTTGACCTTGTTTTGAGATGGATAGGTCTCAATCCCTAAATGTGCCACCATTTTTTTATGGTAATAATTATGCATTTTGGAAAGTCCATATGAGGGCGTTTTTTGTGTTCTATTGATGATACTGTGTGGGATGCTATTGAGGTTGGTTGGACTAGGCTGGAGGCTGCCAAATCCACTTGGGATAAGGCAGCTCTTGCGGCAGCTAATGCTAACAGTAAAGCATTGAATGCTATTTTCTGTGGTGTCTCTCTAGAAGAATTTCACAGGATTTCACATATCACTGTTGCTAAGGAAGCATGGGAGATTCTGGAGACAACTTATGAAGGAACCAAGAAGGTGAAAGACACCAAACTTCAGATGTTAACCACTCGCTTTGAGGAGCTAAAGATGAGTGAGGATGAATCCTTTGACTCTTTTTACAGTAAGCTGAGCGAGGTGGTCGTCAGTAAATTCAATTTGGGGGAAAAGGTGGAGGATTCTAAAGTTGTAAGAAAGATCCTTCGGTCACTACCAGAAAGTTTCCGTGCCAAAGTAACGGCCATTGAAGAGAGTAAGGATCTTGACGACATTAAAGTTCAAGAGCTAGTCGGTTCATTGCAGACGTACGAATTGTCATTGCCCACACAGAAGAAGAGCAAATCTCTTGCTCTTAAAATAATTGATGAGAGAGTGGCACCTCATGACTCTCCGGAAGAGGATGCAGTAGATAAAGATGTGGCGTACCTTGTAAAGAACTTCCGGAAATTCTTGAAACTCAAGAATGGTGGGAAATTTGGTGACAAAGGAAAATTTCAGAGTTCCAGGAGGGAGAAGAAAGAATTCTAAAGGAAAGATGATAGAGATTCCCAATCTTCTCAAGGAATCACATGTTTCGAATGTAATGGACATGGACACTTCAAAAAGGAATGTCCCAACTATTTGAAGTTAAAAGGAAAGGTCTATGCCACTACTTTAAGTGATTTAGATTCATCAAAATCTGACTCTGAAGAGAGCTGCGACGGAGAAGGAAATTACTTCGCATTCATGACCATTGCACATGTGGAATCCTCAGATGATTTGAGTTCACTTGTGAAGGAGCTTGATGAGCATTCTGATTTGGAGTCTATTGGGATTGTTGAAGAATCAGAAGCTGAAGAGGAGGAAGATTCATCTGGTCTTCAAGAGAATTACGCCTCACTTCTTGAAAAATCAGGTGAGTATACAAGGGTGGCAAAGGCGGTTATGAAGAAGATGAAGAGAGCTGAGGAAGATTACAAAAGTCTTCTAGTGCGATACAAGGAGGCAAAGTGTGAGATTGAAGCACTTAATGGTGAGCTATCAAAAGCTTATACAAAAGTAAGATTTCTTGAGCAAGAGATAGTGCAAGCTCGTGCCAAGATAGATAGGGTCTCCTCCAAGAAGCTAGATGATGTTATTTCATCTCAAAAACATGCCTCAAACAAGTCCAGGTTGGGATATACCGGAGGGAGTAGCTCATCAGCCAATGTTATCAAAGAAGTGAAGTTTGTACAGGCCAAAAAGACAGCTGTGGATAAGCCTATTCCTGAGAAAGTTAAGGCTGAAAGGAAGAAGAATGTGGCTGATCAACGGGTGTTAAATAAGTCCCGTAATCAATCAGAATCCAGATATGGAGCTAAAGGAAGATCACTTCCAAGATCACAACAGGGTCCTAGAACGAACTATCTTTGTCACTATTGCGGATTGCAAGGACATACTAGACCAAATTGTCACAAGCTGAGAGCAATGAACAATGCAAGCACTCCTCGATCAAGAGGAAGGAGAAATGGCGAGAGGCCTTAGGATGGAGAGCAATCAAGAAGTCAAAACCATGATCCAGAAATGATGGATGTTATAAAGATGATCGGTGTCTTCACCAATTGCTTGGAAAGCTTCACTAGAAGGTTTGAAAGTCCAAACTCTCGTACCCAATCCATTAAGGATATCACCCCAAATGCATGTGACGTGTGGGTGACGAAGGGTACTCATGCATAAGCATTACAACATGTCCATGCATTAATACTTTCCATGTTTGTGAATATGCTTGGTTGTGTGCTTCTTGCTAGAATTTAGATTGTTATTTTGTTTGTGTGTTTGTCTTTGGTTTAAATGTTTTTACATTGTTGTTTAAGTTACTTTTGTTAAACTTTTACTGATTCTGTGTTAAAAATCCAAAAACACATAAAAAGTTGAAAATCCTAAAAAGTTTGATCGGCTTTGTTGAGTTTTGTCTCAAAGTATGTTTTGCCTTATACCTTTGTACTAATGGATTTGTGCATTTAACGAGCTTAGCTTGTCTTTTATGCACTCATATCATTGTAGAAGAAATTCTGAAATCTATGTGACTGTTGCAAATAGATCTTCAACCTTGTCATGAATGATTAATGAATGGTTTTGTTGATCTTGAGACATGCATAGACTTGTGCCTATATATCTTCCCACTTTTATTTTTTGCTTTACTCAAAAAGCTCACCAAATGTAAATCTCTAAATGAAAAGAGATATTAAGCTGCAAAAGCCTATCGCACATACTAATATTTGACTAGAAAAAATGGAAAGCAACCAAAATAAATTGTATGATGCCCGAAAGCCAAAGGCTAACCATCAAAATGAAATATTCAAAATTTCAGGCATCGATCTCACAATGAGATATGTTTATTCAAAAAGATCAAATGATATGTTGAAAATGGAGCCAAATGAAAAGTTTCAAAGAAATGTACTCAAGTTTATGTGGGAGGTCATATATGCATACTTCTATAATTGAGATAGGTCACATTATCTAGTGCTAGTTGTGTATGCCTTGATCGTATTGATAATTGAAACTTCACATTAGACTAAGGACTATCTCATTTTTGATATCCACACACAACACACAAGTCTATGTTCAAGTAATGCCATATTCATTTGTGTGATTGTACTTGATTAAATATGTTTTCACAAGCTCAATCTTTGTTGATCAAATACAAAAATATTTTTGAGTGTTTTAGTTTATTTTTGGAAAGTATTTTTTTTTACAAAAATGTCAAAAATTTCAAAAACAGTGTTGCCCTGTTTTAGCGACTCAGTCGCAGGTAGGTCCAGTCGCAAAAAATACTTAGAAAATTTTTCAAAATTTGAGTTTTTATGTTTTTTGCGGCTCAGTGTGGTGACTTATTTGCGGGTGGAAGGTCCAGTCGCAAAGGGCACTCAGAGATTTTCACGGCTCATCTCATGACTATCTCGCGAGTAGACCTTCCAGTTGCGAAAAATACTTAGAAGATTTTTTGAAAATCTTGGCTTCACAGTGTTTCACGGCTTACCCTGGCGACTGACTGGCGACTTAATCCAGTCGCGTAAAACGCGTGTTTTGCATTTTAAAGACAGTTTTTAAAATTGTTTTTCAGTTTTTCTCTCGAATTTCAGTGACTGTTCATTGTCTTCTCCATTTCTCTCTCTTAAACACTCCGTGCTTCTTTGAAAAAGCTTTCATTTTTGCATCATGTCTTCATCAAACACCAAGAAAAATGTATGGGTTTTCCTTCCCTCACTTCATACTTACTGGTTTGATCTTTATTTTCTAGATTTGTGAGTTTCAACTGTGTTTTGCGAAATAATTTGTTCGAACATGGGTTTGCATAAAATGGTGGGTTTGATTGTTTGGGGTTGTTTTATTTTATTGCTGAGTTTATCTAGTATTATGTGTTTTCATCAGGTTGCTAGTCTTTGTTCTGAGCATTGTTATTTGATAGTTTTTTTTTGCTCTTTGGGCATATCGGTTTGGGGCTTTATATGTCTCTTTGAATGTCGTGTTAGGATTATTAGGTTGTTTGAGATTTTGGTGTATGTGGCTGGCATTGTTTTTATTTTTAAATCACCATATCTTGTGTGTGCTACTACCTTTGGTTTATTTCATGCACAATTTGTACTCATTATGTCATGACTCATTGACATATGCTCACATCTATCTGAATGTGTTTTACAATGTCATTTTTTTTTTGCTTGCTCTTGTCTGCACATATACTATTTAAACTTGTTTGATTTGATATATCCATCTTTTGGTTATCAACTATGCTTGATCTGTGTGCTACCCTGACACTCTGTTAATCTCTTTGTAACTAACTTGTTACTAATATGTGTGCATTTCCACATATTGTGTTTTGTTCTTGTTGTGGCCACTTCTGCTTGTTTACAGATGGCTGCATCTCCTACAAAGAAGAAGACTGCTGCTAAGAAATCTGACAAAAGGTTGAAAATTGATCCTAACCTATTTAGGTCGGTTCAACGCTTTGAGAGATATAAGGACTCTTTCTTGAATGGAATCATCATTCAGGAAAGATTTGTTGATCTAAGAGATTTGAAAGATACCTTATTCCAAGCTGTTTTGAGGGTAGAGGTTGGGAAAAATTGTTGAGTGACCTTCCTCCTGTCTGTGAGCCTCTCATTAGAGAATTCTATGCCAATGCTGTGATAAGGGAAGAGGAGTTAAGTTGTTGGGTGAGAAGAAAGGAATTCACCATAGATGCACATGACATTGATGAGGTGCTAGGTCTTGAAGGTTTAGAGGACTCTGACTTCATTAATTACAAAGACAGGATGATGTCTTTAGACACTGTCCAAGCTAGGATTGGTGGTGTTAAAGAAAACAGATGTCTCAACACTACTGATTTTCCTAAAGACACGACGTGTTTGACCACCATAATGATGTATAACCTATATCCAATAAGGAAGATGACTACACTAACAAATGCCAGAGCCATTTTCCTCATGGAACTTAAGGAGAAAACATTCATTGACATCAGCTCACACATCTTTGACACTATAGTGGATGAGATTAAAACTTCTTCTAGGCCCAAGCTGATCTTTCCCAGCCTTATTATGAGGCTTTTCAGGTTAAAAGGTGTTAAGATCCCTCAAGACATAAGTCCCATGACTCTTCTATTTGCCATAAACAAATTCACCCTCACAAGGATACAAGTTCGTCTTCCAGGAGAAGAAGAGGAGGATGTCCAAGAAGAAGATGACCCAATGGAGACTGAAGCTGAAACTACAAGACAATCAGTCACACCTAGAAGTAAAAGCAAAAGGAGCAGAGCTTCAACTTCATCAGCTGCACCTCCTCCCGATGCATTTTAGATCATCTTGGAAAGACTTGATGGACTCAGAGAGGTTCAAAATCAACATACTGAAAAGATGATAGTAATGCAGGATCAGCTTGATGTACTTTCAGCTAAGATTGACAGCATCTCCACCAACCAGGAGTAGTGACCCTTTGGCCATTCCGATCAAAAAGGGGGAGAATTTTTGGGGCAGTTCTTGAAGGGGAGTGCTTGTTTGAGGGGGAGTTGTCATAATCATATGCTGTTTTGTTTATAGTTTTGATACTATGCTTTGGATAAGTGTTGTTTTTACTGGTTTATTTTTTTCTATTCAGTATATATCTTGGTTTTATTCCGTGGTTATTGTATCTTGTTTGTACATGGTACCTTTGTAGGTTTTTAAGGTTTATGTTTTTGGTTTGTACCCACATTGCTTTTGTAAGCTTTTAGGGTTGTTTCTATGCACTTTGTAGGCTTTATGGTTTGTACCTTGCTTTATGCAACCTTTGTGCTTTGTTAAATCAGTACTTCTAACTAAATGTTATGAATTTCTTTTTAAGTATTGTCACTCTTGTGCCTGTGTAGGATTTTTCCTAGATGCACATACTTCATGTACTGTGCATTGGTTGAGTACTGGTCATTCAAGTGATTTGCTTTGTTTTTGTCAACTTGAATGTCCGGATGTTCATTCCAAGTGTGAATGAGCATTGTGATCACTTGGTTATAGTGATTGCTTGTTTAGGTCTTGCTATGGTTTATTACTTTATTCCATTGTGCTTGATTGCATTGTACTTGCTCCATATGCATTACAAGTTGTCTGCATACAATGAACTTATTGTGTTGTTGTGTTTCAGGAGTACTTGTTCTTATGGTTCAAAAGCTTCACAAATTCTAGAGTTAGGTGTGAGTGAGTTTTTCAACTGTTCCCAACTCACGCGTTAAGTCTAGAGTTTGTTTTAGAGTTTTGTCACGGAATAGCCAAAGGGGGAGATTGTAAGGTTGAAATTTATCAACCATCTTGTTGGCTTTATTTCATGCCAATTTGCTTGTAATTTAGCACTTAGTAATCCTGTAATTATGTGGGAAACTTGTAAGGGTAGTGAGTGAGAGAGTGTGAAGAAATGCTCAAGATTGTGCAAAGAAACAAGAACTCGAGACTAGATCTCGCGGGTGGCTCGCGGCTTGTAAGTCGCCAGAAGTTGCACACGTGCTAAACATGTCAGAAGCTGAAGAGTCGCGCCAACTGTTGCACTATAGGACAATATTCCCAAGTTAGCCAGACCGTTAGCTCGTGGCTTGAACTTGTGACTCAACCCAGTCGCGAGGTCAACTCGCTAGAATGCCCTGTTTGGGAAAAATTGATGTTTCACATTCCATTCTCATCTTAGTATAAATACCCCTCATTCCCACGAAATGTAGAGAGTTTCTAGAGAGAATTTTGAGATAGAAACCCTAGAGAAAAACAAGATTGCCTTATCCCAAATCTTCATCTAAGAGACTCTACAAATTCCTCTACTCTCTTCCTCTCCATTGATATATCCTTGAGAGGTCATGACCAAATTCTTATCTCATCACACCCACGTCTGTGAGAAAGTTCATTTGGTGCTAAGGGAAGCAGTTTGGAAGGAACCAATATTCATTGGTTGTTGCTATGGTTTAGTAGCGGAATCTGGTAAGCTAGAAAAGAAAAATGTTCGGCACAACCTCGTTGGAGTAGGAAGCTTGAAGGGCTTAGGTACCTGGGTAGATTAGGCTTGGAGGGTCTATTATTGTTCATGTATCCCAACTACATTTTCTAGTGGATTATTGACCGCTTGGAGGGCAGCGGTGAGGTTTTACGTTAAGGGCTTCGGTTTTCTCTTCGATAACACATCGCATGTTGTCCTTGTGTTTGCATCTCTCTTCCCTTTATCTTTACCATTTAATCATTGCTGTGATTCTGATTATCTATGGTTTAGATTGTTTATCAATTTTGTTATAAGCTTGTTATCATTTTCCGCACATACATTGTTTGATATAAAGCTTGAATTGGTAATTTTGTAATTGGGGGTCTTAACGTTTAAAGGTGTTTTAGACATATATTGAACTTTCACAAATTTTCAATAAGTAGGGTGTGTTTGGATACTGCTTATTGCTGAAAACTGAAAACTTATTACTGAAAACGCTGTAACAAAATAGTTTTTTAAATATAAATAGTGCTGTGTGGGATCTAGAAAATTGCCTAATTTGCCGTATGCACAGTTGCCGTGGGTCCTACTGTTTAAAATGCCAAACTCCAAACGCAGGCCATTTCAAGCGCTATCTAAACGTAGCTGTAGTGTTTGTTTGGCAAAGATTATTTTTGCAAACTTATTTTACTATTTAGCTTATTTTTTGTACTATTTATGGGTCATACTGTACTTTTTGGTACTTGTAAGACTGAATTTATTCAATCATGTGTTGGCTTTATTTCATGCCAAATTTGCTTGTATTTCAGTAATTAGATACCTTGTATTTATGTGAGAATTATGTAAGGGTTATGTGTGAGAGAGTGGGGAATTCAAGTGTGTGAGCATTCAGAGTGATTCTCGCGATTGGATCTTGCAAGTAACTTATGACTGGCAACTCGCCAAAATGCCACACGTGTGAAGCATGCAAGAAATTGAAGGGTCACAATAGTTGGAGCACTATAGGACAAAAATAAACAGTTTGGCATGGCAGTTATCTCACGACTCAAACTCACAACTCATCCCAGTCGCGAGTGAGTCGCCAGAATGCCCTGTTTTGCAAAAAAATGACTTTTCATATTCCTCACGTACCCTACTATAAATACCTTATACCCACAAAATATAGAGAGGTTCCGGAGAGAATTTTGAGAGAAAAGCCCTAGAGAAAATCAAGATTAACTCATCCACAATTTTAGACATTTGATTCTCTAAATTCCTTTACTCTCACCATTTCCATTGACATACCCTTGAGAGGTTCATTAGCCAAATTTATATCTCACCATACCCAAATCAGTGAAGAGGTATTTTGGTGCTTGGGAAGCAGTTCAAAGATGACCAATTCACTTGGTTGATGCAATGGGCTTATTGCGGGATTCAAAAAACTAAAGAAAACACGATTAGGCTTAACCTTGTTGGAGCAAGAAGCTTGGAGGGCTTAGGTGTATTGTGTAAATTAGGCTTGAAGGGTCTATTACTATTTGTGTATCCAAACTTTATTCTTTAGTGGATCATTTCATAGCTTGGAGTGCAGCAGAGAGGTTTTTCGCTGATTTTTTCGGTTTCCTCTTCGATAACACGTGCCAGTATTATCTTTGTGTTTGGATCTCTCTAACCCTTACTCTCTCCTATTAATTGCTGCTGTGTTGTGATTAATTATGGTTTAGAGTAGTTTATTTATTTGGGTATTGCTTATACTTATCATTCTGCACAGATATTGTTTGAGTATAAGCTTGTGCTGGTTAATTTGAAATTGGGGATCTAAACATTTATTAGTGTTTTGCACACTGAGTGAGCTTTCAGTACTATTCATGGGTCCCACTAAACTATTTTAGCTAACTTTTACTTTTATCTATAATATTTTCAACAAAAAATTTTTAATTTCAGCAAAATAAGTGGATCCTAAATAGACCCGTAGTATTTGAGCACTATATCATTAAGTCTTTTATCCTTTTTTTTTTGCCTTTGTGACATTTAAAACTAAAGCTAACTAAATTCCAGTTCCATTTTGATCATCCTTTGAACTTTTAAATTTCAACTAATGGACAAATAAGTAACTTTAGTAGTGGTTTCAAATTAGAACTAGTAACAACTTACCGCTTAGGATTTATTGTGAAAACATAGTGGATGTAGCACTTCTATTTTGTATATAATATATTTATGAGTTATGACTAACGTATAAATATGTAATTCGGCCCCCTAAATAAAAAATCCTGACTACGCCCCTATACACATAACTTATATGTAACAACTTAGTTAATTTGTTGAATGAAACCATGCCTTAGCATTTTAATGATGGAATTTTGTGTTGTGGGCTAGCATAGTCATTGAAAAAAAAAAAAAAAAAAAAAAAAAAAAAAAAAAAAATGTATTTAAATTTTAATCAAACATGGATTAGTTGGAGTGTAGATATACAATGCTCAGACTCTTATATACACTTAAGTTTGGAAAAAAAGAAAATGTGGGAAAAACAAAATTATAACAGCACTAGTATGAGGTGTGCCAAATGCCAAATATTTGACATTTGGCACACCAAACATGATAAAACCACTTACATGAGATGTTCTAAATGCCAAAAAAATTTGACATGCATGATCATTGAAGCATTCACATCTGGAATCTTCGAACAATTCTATTTTACCGTCTCAAAAACTACTTTATCAATTATACGATATCATTTTACAATACACCCAACATCTAATTTCTTATTTATTTCATCTCTTCATTAAAATATTAATTTCACCAACTCTTTCTCTCTCTTCCTCTTCATAAAAAAAAAAAAATTAAAAATACCCACCCACCATCACTAGGGAAAAAAACAATATAAAAATTTATACAAGTTGCTACAGTGCCATCATAAAAATAGGATGGCACTGTAGCACAATTGCGAATTTTTTTGCAATTGCAATACTTTGCAAGACCAGGTAATGGGGGGTTTTAAGGCATTGATGCTAAATATTACCAACAAATAGCATAACAATACCTAATGTGAATAATCTTACCGTTTCAAATTTGGAATGGTACGGACACCATTGCTAAAAAGAAAATTTAATTTCTTTTTCTTTGTCTCTCTCCTCTCATTATTTTATTCTATTTTTATCTCTCTCCTTTCACATACCTCTCTCTCTCTCTCTCTCTCTCTCTCTCACACACACACACACAGTGATCTCGGCCCACAACTAATCTCGCCAAGCCACCTGCCTCTCGCTCCTTTCCTCACTCATACCTCTCTCTCTCTCTCTCTCCTGTTTGTTGGTTTGTTAGAGGAGATCAATGGGGATTGGTTGGTGAAGATTACAGTGGGTTTTGTTGGATTTGGTGTCTTTGTTGATGGTTTTGATGGAGGTGGTGGTTATGAGTTGTGGGTTTGACCCTTGGAGGCAAAGGTGGTGATTGGTTGTGAGAATGATGGTGGGTTTAAGCCTCTGAGGTGGTGGTGGTTTGTGCAAGAATGGTGGTGGGTTTAAGCCTTTGAGGTGGTGGTGAGTTGTGGGAGTAGTGGTGGGTTTGCTAGTGGAGAATGGTGTTTTGACTGTTGATGAGTTTGATGCATCACACAGAGGGATTAAAAAATAATGGCATATGAAAATAAAAATAATTGATGTGAAGTGTATTTTCAAATGCTATATCAAAGTAGAAAAAATAAATTTACGTGAGTTAAAATAAAATTTGGACAAATGCTAACTACCAAAAGAAACAAATGCTAATTGAATTGTATTATTTGAAGTAGTGTCAAAAGAAACAAGGAAAAATACTAAAAAAGTGAAGTGAAAGGGTTGAATGCATTCTAGAGGTGTTCTGTTTAAAGTGGCAACATGGAGATCATGATGAGCATCACAAACAAACGGTCTTTGTAGATTTTGCAAAGGTTAATGATGAAAAAAAGGGGCTGCGGAATTAAGCATCAAACTTTGTCAAATGCTGGTAGCGTTTATAATGTACAAGTTATGCTTAGCAAAAAGAATATGCAATGAAAGAGGCTACGTACGCATTTGCTACTGATAGATCCCGCCCAGTGTCCTTCCCCCGCTGCATTTTAAGGTGTATGAATCAAATTCATTTTGGCTAGAGCTAGACATGTCTTGGTTTTGGATAAAATATAATTGAATATGATTTGTTTACTGTATATAAAATTAACTGAAATTTGATCCACAACAAAGTATATATTAAAGATTGAAGCAATTAAACATCTCAGTGTGCTTTTATTGCTTAGTTCTAAGCTATTGTTATGCTACTTGTCGTCTAAATAATTTCACTATAAACTAAGCGTTACCACATGGTTTTTACTGATAGGCTGTTAGAGTTGGCAGGATTTTCTGTTATTCTTTCTGTTGTAGCCGTTATATTAGTTAGCTAATTTCTTACCCTGTTTTCTTGTATATAAAAGAGAGATGTATCATTTCATAGAATCAATGAGAATTACGATTACGTTCTCCCAATTGTTCATCTGTAAAGTAACTAAAAATTCAAAAATTTCATTCGAATTCCAAATAATATTTCTAAATTAAAGAAAGCTCAAAAACCTTAACATTCTTCTGCATTAATAATAAATAAATAAATAAATAAATATATATATATATATATTAATTCCAAGGGAGAATTAAAATAGTTGTCATTTGAACAAAAAATATACTTAAAATTAAACACAAACCATGCTCACAGAACAAGAATTTCAATCATAGCCTACAATTCCTCAAAAAAAGAAAAAAAAATATATATATATATATATATAGAAAGAGAGAAAAAGAAAGAAGGTTGAGAATTGAATAAAATTTTTCATAAATTATACGCAGCAAGAGGATTTTAATTTTCCAATGAAAAACATTACAACACCCAAATTTAAAAAGAAAAACCTGTAGACATAGTTATCCAAAAAAAAAAAAATTCAATTTAGTCCACTTCGGTCTAGCTGCATTAATCACTAACAAAGAGATATAACTATTGTACATTAGGTACAAGTATAGATTAAAAAAGGCTATTGCTATTGTGTTCATCCTTATAGGAATTTAAGCATAGATTAAATTTTTGTTATTTTTACAATTCTTTTTTTCTTTAATTCCTTTATAATTTCTTCTTTTGTGTTGGTTGAAAATTTAAATGGATTTTTTCTCAAGCTTTAGAGCATGGACTTTAGATAAGATGTTCAACTCTTAAACGCCAAGCATTGACTTTAAGTCTTGTACATGGAACAAATCAAGATAAGAAATTAAGAATATAGTCCATTTTGGTTGGCCTTGTAGCTTGATTTGTCTAGATATCAATTTTCTTCCCTACCAAAAGTTCGACTTATTTTAGATGGAAATTTCATTGATTATTACTTGTATACAAAATTCAAGAATCATTGAATTGGAATATGTCCCTCACTAACCCAACAAAGTGGCTGGGTATTAAACTATAAATGTATTACTAGGATGAAATTTTTGTTATGTACACTCCAAATTTTTTCTACATTTCATAATGATATATTGTGGAAAGTATCATCCAAGTCCAACATGCTTGAGAGTTGAGAGTTGTAGTTGAGACCATGGCTCACAATCTTTACTATTCAATATACTTTTGTGTGAAAAATTAAACACTCATTTGATGTAATAGGAGACAATGGAATTTGATACTGTATATACTAGGGTTTGTTCTTAATGTTGTGAAATCGCTATAGATAATAAAACGTAAAGACTCTAGTATGATTAGTTGGAAAGTCATGTTCTTTAAGCGTGAAAAGTCTAGAAGGGAAAACTTTTATGTTCCCACAATGTTTTGGAGAGAAAATTGCTAGCCTCTCATCCCATTGGGACCCCCTATTTATAGAAAGGAAAAGGGTCCAATTTTCCTAAGTGTGACTTACCATCCCAAGTATAGACAAAACATATGACTATACTGTTTTGTTCTCTATTCTGCTAAAGTTGTTTTTTACTCTAAACAAAATTTCTTCCCTTGCGCACTGATGTTAAATTCACAAAATATATAGCTTTTTTCTCCATATATCAATATGTTGTGAAAGTGCAATCCATGTCAAGTCAAAAAATGTCAGGTCGATAACCCAAAAAAAAAAAAAAAAAAAAGGTGTTAGGCCCTGGGCACAATCTGTGCTAATCAAAATTTGTGCAAAGATTTCAACATTCATTTGATGAAAAGAGACATTGGAAATTCTTACCGTATACATTGGATTTGTTTTTTGACCTTGTGAAATCCCTCTAGTTGGTTACTAGAAAGTCATGTACTCCATGTGTGAAGAGGTGAAGCAATTATCAAGAATGCCTTTTACTATTTTGTGTGTTTCATGAGAGGGAAGAAGGAGACAAGATAGAGAAAGGAAGAAGATGAAAAAAAAAAAATATATAATATATATATATCTATTTTATATTTTACTTAAATTTTTTTTTGTTGGAGGGTCTTTTGCATTTTGTCATAGTTTACTCACATAAAACATGGTTAAAACATTTGACAATATTTTTTGTTCTTTTTTAAGCTAACAATTTTTTTGGTAAACTCAAGCCAACAATTTGTACTCTTGGCTTGCTGGTAATTTTCCTACAGCAAAACAGATTTGTATGAAAACGATTTAGATCAGTCAAGATGCCAAGGGAATAAAGAAAAGTAAAAGATACTGATTTTTTTAATTTAAAATCTTCATTATAAGTTGTAGAAAAGATTGGAAAAGAAAAATAAATTAATATACCAATAAATCTAAAAATCTTCGTCATTGATTATTACTACTACATATAACATTTTTAAATTCAAGAAAAGCTAAAAACCTTTAAATTCTTGTGCGAGCATAATATTTTCTTTTGATAATTTCTGAAGAAAAATTAAAATATGTGTCATTTGAACGGAAACTATCAGGCCATATACCTATAATTAAACACAAACCATGCACACAAACAAAATGGAGCTCTATAGAGGTTTTTTTCTTTATCTTTTCTTGTTGAAAATTTCATTAATCCAGTTGAGTAAAATAACATCAAATTGGAACTGCCAAAGTTTGCCTGAAAGTGACCCAAAGTTGAGAGAAGGTATTGGTCAAAGAAGTAGTGTCTAAGTCGTTGTGCTTGTTATTAATTTTAGTGAGGTTATTCAAAAAAATGGTGAAAAACAGTTTACGCTAATAATAATAATAATAATAATAATAATAAAATTCATCCCACCAATATGTAGTGTTGATGAAACTTCTAATGCCACTCATTTTAAAGTTCAAATTGGATATATCAATAGCGTAATTAACTAAATTCATTTGGTCAATTAGGAAGAAAATATTAGACAAGATACTAATGGTGGTGCTTGTATTTTTTACTTGGAGAAACTTAGGACTAATTGTACACCGCCTTTTCTAATACAATCAACTCTCTTGGGGTATTCACTAACTGTTTTAAAGCTTATTGACTTGTGATGCACGCGATGAAGAAATGCAAAATTATACCCAAAAAATTATACTAAAACTTATAAATAAATAAAAACAAAATGAAGCTCAATGGAGGTTTTTGTTTTTTGTTTTGTTTTTTTTAATGAAGTGGAGTTGAAGCACCTTTGATTCGGTACATTCACATACTGACGTCCACTATATTTACACAGAGAAGGTAATGCTTTTTGCCACTAAGTCGTGTGGAAATACATTAACAACTATTGTTACTGCTCAATCAAACATCACAACATATTGGTAACTGACTCAAAGCAACGGACTGCAACAGATGGGTAATTAACTCCGCAACTGTCTTGGCACATGAATGGGCACAGCAGTGAGCATGAGTTTGCGCCTTTGTGGTTGAAATCAATGAAACATTGAAATGAGAGGCCTTTATCAAATATGCCAACGAGTTGATCATTGCTACAAACTAATTTATACTCCAGATCTTTACACACAACTCGTTCCCAAACAAAATAAAAAAAATTTGTTGACAAGTTAAAAACTTAACAAGCAAAGCTTGACCAGAAATGGAATAGATGGTGTTAAGTGTCAAAATTCATAAACTTTTGTGACAATGAAATTCTATCACACATTCAAAATAAAGATGGATAAAAAAGACTTGCAACTATGTTGGTTCTATGCTAGCATGCATTTAGGAATGTGAGAAAGATGAAATTAACAAGTATTACTTATTAAAAAAAAAAAATTTAGAGAAAATGAAGAAGGAACTCTAGTTGGAATGAAAATTACTACCTTACACTCTAATGTATTATTGGATTTAGCTTTAAAGAGGCTTCCTGCTGTGATGTAGAGATACGGAATTGTTGTAATAGGCTCAGAAGCATTGTGGGTGTGAACGTTGAAAGCCCCATTTTTAATAGTGAGTTAATCAATTTGGAAAGTACCTGGCATTAGTGTCAAATCTACACCTTCCTTATTGGTTCAGAGAGACCATGTCTATTAAACTCCTAGTGCTTCTTATTCTAACTTGTGATATGTTAGAAATAGTTTTGAAACTTAGCATTAATTCTACAGTTATAAGAATCCTTGCAAAAATATATCTATAAGTTGAAAATCATTTAGCTACAGAAAGCATAAAGCCACTGTATCAGAATCCATATTGGGAAGAGATTATCAAAATGCACTTAAGATCTGATAAAAGTTTACAGACAGATGTTCAAATTTGTAGAGGAAAATTTCTGTGCCGAGCTTATATTTATGGGTGGGTCAAATGATAACTGTGCAAATAGATCCTACATGTTTAGAGAAACATCTTACCAAAGATAAGAAGAAAGAAGATCCAATTAAAAATTTAAGAAGGAATTGTGATCTTTTATTTACCTGAATGTTCAACCAGAAGCATTGTGGCGTGAACACTGAAGCCACATTTTAATAGTGAGAATTTGGAACGCATTGCCATCAAACTTATTAGTTCGAGAGAAAACTCCTTACTGGAAGAAATACAGAAATTATCATTAATTGTTAATGCAAAATATTATATGAATATGTAGCACACAGCATGATGCCACTGTAAGTCATTGGAATAACGTTTTAATGTTGAAAAGGCACATTCAGTCTCATATTTCCTTGCTCTTAAGAATAGCATTGGATAATTATAATCTTAACCTTAAGTGTAAATAGCCCTATCAAGTCATCATATCTTCTGGTTCATCAGACATCAAATGCCAATAGCAAATACAAAGAAAAATGTTTGAAACAACTTTTACTTACAGGCAACAGTTGTTTGCTCTGGAAGGTTATATCCACAAAAATTCATTCTTTGGTAGGGACCCATTAACTAGGTAACCTTTTTCCTGTTTTCAAAATACCGCAATATCAGTAGAGTTGTTCAGCCGACATCTGGTGCGCAAATCAATTCCATCCTATGTTAATTGCATGTCTCACCGTAAGACCACATTGGATACTCTAACCAGCAACGCCAAAATATATATCAGTGTAGCCTCACAGAAGATGAAGCAACAAAAATTTGCCGATATCAAATGTGAGTGGAAGTCCCACATGGACAAGAAACAAAGAAAAAATTGATACAACATTATTGGGTCCAATTGCCCAAACCCATTTCCTTTAGCTATTGGGTTAAGTAATGTGTTGCAAAAAAAAGACCTACTAAAAGTTCAATGAAAGGGGTCTAAAAGTTTGATTCAAGAAAAGTTGAAGGAAGGATTTTCCAAAATCACTCTACCAAATGCAAATACAATCTCAGCATCATTTTCATTGTTTATGTTTTTGAAATAAAAAGATTGTACAAATATATTGCCACAATATACATATCTTCAGATAATAATAAAATCACACTTAAAAGGTATCAAGAGCAATCCAAACAAAACCATAGCTTACATGATGAGATTATTAATAAACATGAGCACATTAAATTGATGAAAATCTCAAAACAACAAAAACCCCTCTAGTAGTGCCTGAACACTGGGTTTGTACCCCACTAGCCCTCTTCCTCAAAACCTTCATTCAACTTCTAGGCTGCTAATTGCCACCTTTTTTTTTTTTTTTGGTATGTGTGTAGATCTAATTGCCACTTTGAGTTTTGAGCATATAAAAGTATGTGTTATTGACCCTAATGTTGAGAGAGAGAGGAGAGAGGTGCTACCTGTAATTGCAATTGATAAATCATTGCAAACAACTTTAGAACATACACAAAACACCACAAAGAATTAACTTTACCCCATAACTTCTTCATACCCAATTAGGTTAATCACTAATTCAACAAAATCCCATTTTAACTAGACACAAATCCCACTTCAGCAAAACCTAATTTTATAAACATACACATACACATCTAGGTACCAACCCAAATATTGAAGATTAGGATTCAGATTTTTCTAATGTGCAATGAGGGGACATCATGAAAGGGAAACAAATCACAAAGTAAACTCACAGTAAAGAGTTGGGAGTCATAAAAATATATTTGTCACAACTAAACACAAGCTCCTAATCAAAGCCTCTTACTTGCAAGTTACAACACAATGTGTCACCAATATGTTGCTAAGAATAAATTAAAAAAAATGCAGCGTAAATAAGGACATAGACAACTCAATTTCCATACCTTTCTACTAAACCAGGGGTATCAATGTCTGGAGGGAATTTAAGAGACTTGAACGTCAAAGAAAATAAACCTCCTATTGCAACGCCTCTATCAAACCACGAAGCCCAAGGATACACACTGAAAAAGATATAGATTCAAAATTACAAAAGAATAATATGTATTTATTAATTCAGTTTTTAGAATTGAGTTAGATTTTGGGATGTCCTACCTGACTGGCCTGGGAGGACATGACCCATAATCCCTCCAATTCTTCATAGTGGGAAAAGCTTCTTTGAGCATATTAGAAATCCCCATAAGATTCACATCTACCATGA
Source organism: Quercus suber (assembly GCF_002906115.3). NCBI lineage: Eukaryota > Viridiplantae > Streptophyta > Magnoliopsida > Fagales > Fagaceae > Quercus > Quercus suber. Next base: position 423,315 of record NW_027069802.1, read on the forward strand.
ACCTCACCTCATCCAACCCCTCTTTCCCCAATTTCTTTGATTGCAAATGGTTCTCTCTGATTGGACTCTTTGCCTTCCTTGACCATGTTCTTAAAGGTGTAGTTACTAGACACGGAACAAAAATAGAAATTTCTGATTCTCCAAAAAAAAAAAAAAAAAAAAAAAATAAAAAATATAGGAAGCGCAATATCGCCTTGTATGGGCCTTCCAGCGCAATTTTATAACATTCCAAATATTTCAGGATTACAAATTAATTAAGTTTCCGTCTGGAAGATTTTTCCTTTTTTATAAAAATAGGGTTATTCTATAAAAAAGAAAAAAGATAGAAGAAAAAAGAAATAAAAAAAAATGGCTATTTGAAAAGGTTATACAATAATAAAGGAAGATAAAATTGAAAAGGTTATTCAATTTTAATTAGTACAATTAAAGAGAGAACAACATTGATTCAAAAAATTTTCCTTTAAATTGCACAATTCTTGTTTAATTTTAGTTTTAACTGTAGCAATTCCAAATCAACCATATGGGCATAATCCTTGCAATTTTAGTTAGGACAAGATTTAAAATCTGCAAAATCCGTTAAAGATGATTAGTCTTAATACTTTTTAATCTTTACCTTCCCATCAAGACATTACTACATTTCTTTTTAATCTAGGTAAGATTCAAATCAAAATTCCTTAACCAATAAAGTTAACCAAAATCTACCCTTGCATTTGATACAATACAATCACCGGTGTAGTGGTGTGTACATGTCAAAATCGAATAAGTTATATTATATAATTTTCAATCGTTGAAAAACCAAAAAATTAAAAAAAAAAGCAGTGAAGTAATTTACATTTTGAGATTTGGATCGTATAATTTGAAGTAAAGTCAAAGGAGATGAGGGAACAAGATTAAAAAAGATAAAAAAGTGAAGTCAAAGGGTTTATATATAAATATATATATATATATTCTATACGTGTTCTGTTTAAAGTGCCAATGAAGAGATCATGAAGGATGGCCTTCACATGCAAACAGTAATGGTTGATATTGAGGGCGAAGTTGGGTTGGCTCAAAGGTCTTATGGTCTTGCTGTCACACCCAAATAAATAAATAGATAATTTTTTTGGGGTAATTAAATAAATAGATAATTAAAAAAAGACAAAGTTGTAGAATTAAGCACCAAAACTTTGTCAATGTTGAAAGCTTTTATAATACACAACTTGTTCTTACCAAAAAGAATATGCTTTGAAATAGGCTGTG